>NC_056745.1:1165403155-1165490655 GCF_019279795.1 Protopterus annectens
TGCCTCTCCTCCAGAGGATTTTTCATTAGGTGAATCCCTACATACTTTAAGGGAGCATTTCCAATGGGAATATCAGGACTATCCTCAGTCAAAAAAGAGACTCGGGGAATTCTTAGATTTACCACAGCACAGACTTTTAGCCATTCCTCCTGTCCTGGATGTTGTGGATGATATTTTTATGGAATCCAGTTTGACTCCTGACACCCTTCCTCCTGCTCCCAGGAAACCTGACAGGTACTACAGAGTCCTTGACTCTCACAAATTCCTTTTCAAAAATCCTACTGGTGACCCGCCCTCAGACAGGGATTTCCGAGCTTTAGACAGATGGGGTAAAAAAGTGTACACCTCTGCAACTCTTGCTATTAGAGCACTAAATTCTCAGTTCCACATGCTGAAATATCACCAGCATACCATGGAACTCCTCAAATAAAAAACATCTTTCTTTCCTGCTTCTGCAGAAAATAAAGAGTTACAAGAGATTATATATTCTGCAACCAAGTTACTAAGCACACCTTGCACTCTGGCTTTGACGCCCTAGAAGCATCTTGCAGGACAGCAGTCACTGGTTCTGTCCTTAGAAGGCATGCTTGACTTAAGGAACAGACCATGCCAGACCATGTCAAATCAAAATTATTGGACGCACCATTGAACAAAGACAATTTGTTTGGCACCAAGGCAGAAGAGGTCTTAAAAAAGATGGAAGAAAAAGTTAAATCTTTGCAGACAGACTTTTTACAGGTTCAGCCTCCGAGGTTCAGTAGGCATTGCCCCTCCAAGCACTGGTCCTTTCCGGCCCCCTCTAGGCCAAGCTCAGTCAAGATCCAGGGGAAGCAGACCCCCCCAGACAGCAGTCCCAGGGAATGCAGAGATCTAAGCAATGGAGTTCCTCCTCTTCAAAAACAGGGAGTGCTAAGCCACCCCCTTATGGTAAGAACTCACAATGTATTTACACCTCCACCCCTTACCTCTACCCAGCTGCTTGTGCCCCTAGGAGGAAAACTCTCCTTCCATGCAAACAACTGGGCCTCTATTACCAACGGCCGATGGGTCCTCAACATAGTATCCCAGGAATACAAATTTTATTTCCACACTCTGCCAACCCCAAAAGGGTTTCCAGATCTTCCTCCAAACCAGTGGGCAGAGGCCAAAAAGCAAGTCCATTCCCTGCTCTCCATGAGGGCAATACAACATGTTCCTGCAGACCAGATAGGCCAAGGTTTCTATTCTAGACTCTTCCTGGTACCCAGAAAAGAGGGCACCTGGCACCCAATCCTCGATCTATCCATTCTAAACACCTTTCTGGTGATATCAAAATTCAGGATGCTCACCCTCCAGCATCTTCTTCCTATGCTTTCCAAGGATGCTTGGTTAGCCACCCTAGACCTAAAAGAGGCATACCTACACATCCCAATCAGGGAATCTTGCAGGAAATATCTACGTTTCAGGACAGGATCTATGCACTTTCAGTTCTCTGCACTTCCCTTTGGCCTATCCACTGCTCTCGGAGTTTTCACAAAATGCCTGGCTCCAGTCATTGCTTTTTGCAGACAAAGAAATATTCAAATTTACCCCTACTTAGACAGACAGTCAGGAAAAGCTGTTACAGCACCTGACCTTTGTAAAGGACCTACTGACCTCCCTGGGGGTATGCTATCAATGAAAAGAAATCAAAACTAGTCCCCACACAAAAAATTGTATTCCTGGCAGCAAGCCTGGACACAGAGCATCCCAGCTGACATTCCTTACTCCAGAAAAACAAGCCTACCTGACAGGCTACTTCTCTCAACTAGCCACCAGAACCCAGTTATCCGCAAGGAAAATCTTGCAAGCTCTAGGGTTCATGGCCTCCTGCATTCTACTCATTCCATATGCCAGACTGAATATGAAGAAACTACAATGGTGCCTAAAAAGCCTTTGGTGTCAACACTCTCAAGACCTGGAAACTGTCATACCTATAATACCCTGTCTAAGGAAAGATTTTCTTTGGTGAGCAGCAGCATGCTAGTGCAGAACCTTCAACCTTGTAACCCAGAAATGGGGCACCCCAAAGATAGACCTCTTTGCCTCCCACTCCAATCATCAGCTCAGCAAATTCTGCACCAGGGAACCTCACAGCAAGGCCTGGAAAGTGGATGATCTATCCTTCCAATGGGTTAACCTCTCGATCTATGCATTTCCCTCTCTTCCACTCATTTCAAGGGTACTGCTCAAAATAAGGGAAGAAAAGACAAGGGCAATCTTGATTGCCCCAGACTGGTCACGCCAACACTGGTACCCACTGCTGCGCAGCCTGTCGCCCCTGCCACCATGGTACCTACCTCAGATCCCAACACTCTTGACCCAAAAGAATGAAGAATTCATGCATCCACCATTGCGGACCTTGAACCTGGCAGCCTGGCTTATACCCTGACCTCACCTCCAGCTGCCAGCCTAAACAAACAAGTCCTGGATGTTATACGTGAGGCCCGATGCCCCAGCACTAGAAAATCCTAGGCTGACAAGTGGAAAAAGTTTGGCAACTGGATCCAGGCTAAGGGAGCCGAAACAGCACAGCCCTCCATACCTTTCATCCTGGATTACTAAGCACACCTACTACACAGGGGTCTGTCCTTCTCTTCTATTAAAAATCATGCCTCTGCCATCTCTGCTCACTACAGCACAGAGCCACCTCTCTTCTCACACCCTCTCATCAAACAGTTCTTAGGAGGGGCTAACAACTTAAGACCACCTAGAAGAGCTCCTACCCCAGCTTGGGACCTTAACTTTATGTTGGAAAAGTTCACCCTACCCCCCTTTGAGTGTGTAACTTCAGCAGAGTTAAATTTCCTCTATTGGAAATGGATTGCCTTGCTTCTGGCCATCACTTTAGGTAGAAGAGTTTCAGAGCTACAAGCACTCATGGCTGTAGAGCCCATCATCATTTTCCATGCTGACAGGGTCTCTGTCAGGACTAACCCATCCTTCGTGCTTAAAGTGGTGTCCAGGGGCTCTCAACCAATCCATTCATTTGCCCACCTTTTTCCCCTAACCCACAAAATAAGGAGGAAAGGATTCTGCACTTTCTAGATGTGCACAGGCAGCTCAGATTCTATCTGGATATGACTAAATCTTTTAAAAAACTGACCAATTGCTAGTCAGCTTCACAGCAGGGGCAGAGGGCAAGGCCATATCCAAACAAACAATCTCCAAATGGATAGCACACTGCATCCATTTCTGCTACAAACTGCATGGGAAACAGCCACCAAAGGGGTTCAGGATGCATTCCACCAGGGCAACCTCCACCTCTGCAGCGTTTCTCAGAGGGGTCCCCGCCAGGGACATCCTGGAGGCTGCAACATGGACTTCTGTTCATACCTTCACCAAGCATTACCACCTGCCTATCTTCTCGAAATCCAGGACAGGCTTTGCCACCGCAGTCTTGTAGGGCATCCTAGCAGCCCCCAGTCTTCTTGACTGCCTCCACCCTTTTCTTCAGCTTTGGGAATCAACCCGTGTGTGATGATTGCAACAGGGAAACATGAAGAACATAGTACAGTTGTGTACACTTACCATAAATGTAGATGTTCGAGTGTATTCACTGTTGCAGTCCTGGTTTCCCACCCTCCATCCCCTTTGTCTCTCTCTCGCTCTCTCCCTCTCTCCTTACAGGGAATTTTTGGTATTTACTTTCTACTGTTGGTGTTCTTCCACCATAACCTAGCTCTCTATTTGCGGACTCCTGACAGTTGGGGCAAGAAAAACTGATGTGATGGCATCAGCTGCCTGATTTTATACCACTGACGACCTGACATCAGTCCTGGAGCAACAGCAGCCGACACAGAAATTCTAAGCCTCTGGTATTTGGGTCGACCGAGGGCTACCCCTGGCAGTATAACCCAAGTGTGATGACTGCAACAGTGAATACACGAACATCCACATTTATGGTAAGTGTACACAACTGTACTTTCTGCCAGATCTGAACAAGTCACTGGCACAAATATTGTTAATATGTAGGGGACTTCAAGGTTCATATTTTAATGGATGTTTCTGAACTTCCTGATATTGTTATGAATTGACTTGTGTTAAAAAAAGACTCAAGTAATTAATATTTGCCCTGTCAAGCACCACTTTAGTTTAAAACTCCAGTTAATATAATTGTGTTAGCTTAATAGCTACAAGATAAGAGAACTCCAAGCAATCAGTTCTAAACATGTCCGATTAACATGACTGGCTGAGTATCAAGGAACAAAGAGAACGTCTTAAGATAAACAACCCAATTTTCTTTGAACTTTGTGAAGTCTCCACTCACTAATGCAGATACTTCATCACTGTCAGTCATCTGCTGATTTCACTGGCAGTATCTTGTGTTAAAGAAAACCGAAAAAAAAACTGTTCCACACTGGAAAGTGTCATATTCATCAAACACCTTTAGCAGTTACCTTCCTGAACGTATGGTAGATACCAAAAACAGACACTTCATAATCTCTAAAAGTAGGGTAAAGTTTAGGTGGCAAATTATGTCCGATGAGCAAAAAGTATACAGAAGTGCGAAAAGGAAGTTTGGAGGACTAATGTGCCAAACTGCACAAGTAAAGCATTGCTAGACAGGGGGGGGGGGGGCTGCACACCTGTGTGTGTTGTCCTTCAGATGAGACGTTGAATCATGGTCTTATCTGCTTAAACTGATGGTATCTCAGTTGGATATAAAAAATCCCACATCATCTACTGAAAATAGTTGGGGAAGTTCCCTGATGACCTGGCCAAATTTATCCTAGTAATATAAATACCATCCCTGGTCTCCCCCTGAAAAGAGGCCGCTAACCCAGTCAAAATATAAATAATAATTATTAACAGAAGGGAACATTGGTGAATTACAGAACTTAAGGTTTTGCCGTCTTTGTCAAAACTAAAGTGCATATTTTCTCTTAAGTTCCCCCCACCACCACCACCACCACTGACATCTGACATCTGACCATCAGCTACTCCTGGCGCCCCATCTCTGTCTCTGGTTTTCCAAACTCGACTGTTACTCTAACCTGGTCGTATGTTTTGGTACTAGAGAGGACAGCAGGACATCACAGTGTAGTGTCATCCTGCTGCTGTAAAGAATTTAATTTTGCCCTATCCTTAATCCTTTCTGCATGCACACAGCATGCAGTGTTGTCATTTGTAGATTCCATGGACATTTGACAGTGCATCTCTAACACTATGGAGGATTGCTATGCCCCTCAATCTCCAGTGAGGATTTGTAACTCCCACTGCAATACTCTTCACCCTCTGTCAAGATAGGCAAGCTGACTGCTGCTCATTCTCTATCTCCCCATAACTGCATATAAAATCCAGGCATTTTAACTAGAAAGGTACTGGGGGCGTTGGGATAGTAGAGAAGAATCAGAACTGCCAGTTCAAAGATACTACTTTGCATAAGGCATATCAACAAAAGAGTCACTGTTGGTGCTCGCACATGCACTGTTGAGGAGATGTAGTGGTAGATCACATCAACTACTAGGGAAGGGGGTTAGGCTAAATGTACAAACTCACCCCTTTACAGAATGATAACCTACTACAACTTATATTTCATGCCCATGTGGATAGGATGTGATTACTGAAAGGTATTCCCATATGCTAGAACAAGACCATCCTATAGGATAATGTGGGAGGCTAGGAACCAAACCAAGGAAGGAGGAATGAGTGGGAGAACTAGAACGTAAATGAAAAAAAAAATGTTATTCACAGGGGATTTGACAAGCAAAGGTTGTGAAGAACAGGGTGTCATTCAGGAGATGTGCATAAACGGAAAAGAAATAAGACAGCAAACTACATCATTTCAAGCAGTGACTCAGGAAAGGCAGTTAATATACCAAAGGCTTAATTAATGTGAAGTTGTTCAATCTTGCCGTTTGTTCTTACACGTGGGTACGGAGCTGATCCATT
This sequence comes from Protopterus annectens, assembly GCF_019279795.1. Classification (NCBI taxonomy): domain Eukaryota; kingdom Metazoa; phylum Chordata; order Ceratodontiformes; family Protopteridae; genus Protopterus; species Protopterus annectens. The sequence goes on from NC_056745.1 coordinate 1,165,409,069, forward strand.
GACTCCGAGCTGGCCGCTTTCCAAGCTCAAGATCTCTGAGTAGCTCTAGGCACAGTCCCTATCCCATGATGCTCTCTGACTAACCTCAGATCTAGTTTGCTGAACCCAGCAAGAAAAAATGCCACTAAACATACCAGTATGCCAAAAATATATACATGTATACATATATTTACAATTTGCTAAGAGATACTCTGGCTGGAGTAAAGGAAACTAGTTAGACCAACCAGACCACCAGTCATACCCGTTCTTCAAGAACCTGGAGGGGGAAGGTGGGAGGGAGTGTAAGAACAAAGGCGAGATGAACGACTCACATTGAACGTTATGGTAAGAACATAATGTGTATATTTTTGATAGGGACTGTGCCTCGAGCTACTCAGAGATCTTGAGCTTGGAAAGCAGCTGGCTCGGAGCCAATGGATCGGCTCCGTACCCATGTGTAAGAACAAAGGCGAGATGAACTCACATGGAACGTTATGGTAAGAACATAACTTCTTTTTTTCAGGAATGAATAGGCAAGTGCTGTTGCAAATGGGTTATAAAATATGTTATAAGCATTGGAAATTGTATTTGGGTCTATGGTGGAAAAGAAATGACATTATATGATAGGCAAAAGTGCTGAACATGTACTTCTACATAGCTTTTTACAAAAGCAGGGGATGAATGAGATATCCAAACCATACATTAGAAATCTGGTGGATATGGTCATTGAAAGAACCCAGTCACAGAGTTTTTTTGTTTTAATTATTTTTTTTAATTATCTCTTGTGTTTTAAATCTATCTCAAAAGAAATAGAAAAGCTGCGTGTTTTTAGTCATTGGACCTTTGTGATTTACTGAAAGTGTGGCCGGATACAGATTCTTTTCTTGCAATTACTTGTGTACCAGAGATACCACTGCTGTCACCATGGCTGGCTTTACTTCAATTGTTAATTAGTAGCCCACTCCAGAAGAGACCAGCATCCATAGTTAAAACATCTCCATTGTCTTTGCCAAACCTACTGGTCTCTAATGTTGAAGTTAAGAATGTAGAATAATCTGAAGTCCCATTCTGAACTCAGGAGACTCATAATACCTTTTTCACATGAGATACTGTAGTATCACTAAGGTCACAGAGTACCATTTCCATCCCCTAGTTTCAGATCTTTATCTGACATCTGTCAATACAGTCATAAGATGGAGATAGCTCAGCCTACACCTATATTTGAATGTGCTGTCTTCATTTGGTCAGTATTATAAGTTTCAGGTCAGGTAGCTTCACTGACCACAGTTAGCACTGCCACACCAGCATTAACCCCATTTCCACCATAGTCATCATGAATGACAGTGCTTAAATTTTTTTTCTCTAATCGTATCCTCAGTGACCTTACATGAACTAGTAGCTTTGGCAGAGAAGAAACTGGTAAGGGAAAGATGACTGAGAAACCAGTGCTAGCTTGCTTACCTGAAGTCATCAGGATTGGCACCATCAGGAGAGGATACTCAGGAGTCCTTCTGCAGTAGGGACTCTGGGTAGTGCAAGCTCCCCAAGAACTTAATCTAAGGTTTTTGGTTGTGTGGAAGCCTTCACTTGCACGGGCAAGGCATAGCCAGCCCTGGGGTAGGAGCAACAGTGTTAGGAGTGTAAAATAATTTGGCTTTTGCTAGGCATTGGTTATAGCCCTTGACTGGGACTTTCATCTTCCAGTGTCATAGAATGCTGGGTACAAATCAGCTAGTAAATGATGAAGGCTTGACACTGAGGGGTGGGAGATACAGAACTGAAAAAATAAGTTGGGTAATTTTTTTCCATTGTAAAAAACAGGAAGATGTGCTCTTCTTTCAGTGAAAGAGTTTTGCTTCCCCTTCAGTTATCCTCCATCTTGCCTTATATGACCCATAATCACAGGATTATCAACCCAGATAGGTGACCCTTCCTCTGGGGGATGAAAACATTTAGGGACCAGCGTATGAAAGAATCGGATCATACCAGCAAACACCTCCAGTATTTTGTGGAGGTATCTGATTGAGCTCCTAGATTATTCCTCCTTGCTGCCTTCGTATAGGAAATGTTCATGGTAGTTGACTCCATGTGTATATTTTTACTTCCCTAGTCATCAAGGAGGCAGGGAAATGCATGCTGCACATGATGATATGCCTCACTCCTCCTCAAAAACTGTTGTATACTTAGATGTCATAGGTTTGTAGGCAGTTTTGACACCTCCCGTGCACAAAATTCAAAGCTTTAGACTAGTCAGGTAACTTTTTGTTGTGACCACCCTCTTCACCCCAACCTCTAACTTTGTGTGCCAGGTGATCATATTTTAGAGACATGGATTGAAATGACTGGATTCTAGCTTTCCTGCATCCTGCTAAATGATGACATGCTGTTGAGGGCAGCTAGAACAGTAGCATCAGGTATTTCCATAACCTACTGTCATTTGGCAAGTAGCAGCTGCAGCAGGCTTGTGCATTTATAGATGCACCTGTCAGAGGCTGACTGGTTCTGCAGAGAATCTGAAGCTAAAATTATGGATCCTTTTATGGTAACTTTTTTCTTTGGCTGCATATTTGAGGATGGTTACTCAATGACAAAAGCGAGTCCAGCAGCTCTTGGCTGAATGGTATGCATCATTCATCTAATACATAATACAGCAGGTATGGCCCCATTGTTGCAGAAGAACATAGTAGTCCATAAAAAAAAAAAAAAAAAATTGATAGGCCAAAAAAGACCCATAAAGATGATACAATGGACTGCTGAGGGTAAGGAAGAAAGGGTGTATCATTACCATTATGCAAAAAGCCCAGAATTTCCAGGTAGTATATATTCAAAAAGATTTAGAGAGAAATTAGAGGAAAGAAAAATACTTGCAGGAGAAAAGCTATCAAAAGCTTAAATGCAAATTTGTGTTCATTAATACAGCAGAGCAGAGAGCCATGAAAAACATTATATAGCCAAAGAAACTTTGGGCTGCTTGGAAGAAGTAGCAGAGGAAATCAAAGAACAAAACCTAGAGATTTTTGAAAGCTATTAAAAAAATGGACATGGGAAAGAAAAGATCATCTGATTTCAGCAAAATTTATGCAAAGGCAAAACCCAGACTAATCATTACAAAAAAAAGTAGCCCCAAAGATATTTGAAGAGAAATACAGACAAAGGCACCCAGATATGGCAAATTTCACAATACAAAAAAATGAGATCACAAAGGGGGAATGATGAACAGAAGATTAGTAAAGTAGAAGTTAAACAGAAGCTGAAGTTATGGAATTCCTGCAAAGTCAAGTATTTAATGTAGAAAGTCTAACAGGTTATGTCGGGAGGCACAGTGGTGCAGCAGTTAATGTCGCCTCACAGCAAGAGGTTCTGCATTTCGATTCTCGGCTGGGGTACCTTGTGTGTGTCGTCCCTGCATTCGCGTGGATTTCCTCCAGGTGCTCTGGTTTCCCCCCACATTCCAAAGACATGTGTCTGGAGTGTTTCTCCCCAGGCCTCTGCTGAAAATAGGCTGTGTCCTAGTCGGACTTTCCTGGTCAACAAATGTTGAATAAGTTAACAAATGTATGTCACAGATTGGTCCCCCAAGTAAGGAGAAACAGGTGGAGAGTGAAGAAATATGGACAAGGGAAACAAAAAGCGATTTAATATGGTGCAGTATTTATGCAAAGGTGAAAGTCAAACTAATGAATGCAGAAAAGCAGCACCAAAGACATTTAAAGAGAAATACAGGAAAAGGCATCCGGATATGGGAAATTTCACAATACAAAAAATAAGTAAACAAAGGTGGAAAATAGAAACGAGGATTAGTAATGAAGAAGTTGGATTACCTACGAAGTGAATGATTTAGTGTAAAAAATCCAACTCTTGTAACATCACAGCATAATGGAACAGTGAGTGCCCATATTAAGGAGAAGAAGTTGGAACAGGAAGCATCTGATCATTTGCCACATGAATGTACTTTGGAGCCTTCAGTAAAAAACATTAAAAAAGTTCATTTGGAGCTGCACAGCAAGGGAAGGCGCAAGAAACAGTGACAACTCTGATGCAGTAATGGTTTTGGAGTGATAGACCAGCAAATTCCCATATGAAAGTGCAATGGATGGCACAGGATGCAACTGAAGAGAATAGTATGCCTACAGGAAATAGAGAATGAAAATGTGCCCGCGGTTTAGAAGAAAACGATCTAGGGTAAGAGCATCTTGATTTAATAGAGAGGGATACATATAGTAAGATCAATGAAAGAAATAGATTACTAAAAGTCAGTAAGACGCAAAATGTTAGAAGTCTGATAAAACAGATGACAACCATAATCAAGACTATAAACAGAAATTCATGTGATATCACAGAAGTAAATAGGATATGTTACTCTGCAGCTAAATTAATAACAGATGAAGTCTTACCACAAAAACAAAGAGTAATAAGGGAAAGGAAGGGAAGAAATAAAATGCCGTCATGGAAGCACTGAATAGAGAAAACTGTAAATCAATTAAGACAAAAGTGTCACTGTTAGAGGGAGCAAATCAACATAAATATTTAGAAAGATAGACATGATAAAAGCAACATGCATTATTAGACCAGAATCCATCGTGCACTATTGCAGATAATCAGCACAGGCAGAAAAAAGTAGAAAATATGTAGATAAATGTAAAGGAAAAGTACAAAATAAACATCCATTGATGACTCAAAAATGTTTTATAGAGAACTGGGAAACTGAAAGGAATAGAAACACCACCAAAAGAAGAAGAAATAGACACGTTAGAGAAATATCTATGAAGACCCTGTGGAACATAAAGATGCTAAATGGATGGCAGTAGTAAAAGAAGCTGTAAGAAGTTCAAATGTACTGCATCTGAAATGGGATGAAGTAACAGCCAGAGAAACTAACACATAATTAAGAAAAGCCTTGAGTAAGAACTACTTGTATACGCATCCCAAACAGAGACCAACCTGTTTAAAAACAGGAAAAATGATACTCCTCCTTAAGAGTGAACCTGCAAGCTATCCTAAAAACTATAGACCAATAACTTGCCTTCTGATGACATATAAACTGTACACTGCAATTGATGCCAACAGAGTTTATAGTCATTTAGAAGAAACAGAAAAAAGTCATATGGAACAAAGGATTATTTGTTAAAGTATAGTGGAGACTTGTAAAAAGGGGAAGAATCTATGTATGGCATGGATAGATTACTCAAAAAAAGCATTTGACAGCATCACACGCTCATGGATGAAGGATTGCTTGCAAATGTAGAAGATATACCCTACATTGATCAATTACATTACATTGGCCATGAAACCACTGTGCAGCTAAGCCATGATAAAAGACAAATTATTATTCCAGGGATAAAAATTCAATGGGGGATATTTCAGGGTGACTCTCTGTCAACGCTGTTCTTTTGTCTTGCCCTTATCCCATTAGGCTGTCTACATAACAGATTAGGCCATGGTTACGGTTTGACTCTCAGAAAACAACCAAATGTAAATATTTCTCATCTTCATTTTGTGGATGATTTAAAAATGTATAGGTCATTAGAATAGGAGCTGATAGCACTGATGTAAGTGGTTAAAGCTTTCTCAGATGATATAAGAGTATAATTCGGTCTTGATAAATGTGCAAAAGCAACATTTAAAGCAGGAAAGCTGCATCAGTGGGAAAATATCAGTCAGGAACAGAAATGTGATATAAAGGAACTTGAGCAGACGGAAGCGTAAAAATATTTGGGAATTGATGAAGGCTTGACAAAATATGAACAAATGCGAACAAACTCAGTAAGGAATATTTTAAAAGACTAAAATTAATGTAAACAGCCCTGACATCTAGGAACAAATTTCAAACTATAAGCAAATTTGCTCATCCTGTTCTAACTTACAGTTTTGGGGTGACTGGCCCCAAAAGGTAACGGATCAAGTTGGACAGGAAAACAAGAAAAATGCTTCATGCTTATTAAATGATATATAAAAAATCATTGTGTATACCAAGATAATATATTCCTCATTCTGAAGGAGGTATGGGCCTCCTTGAGACTGATTACGTATATAGATCTGCAGTTGTAGAACTGTATACATATCTGCTGACTTGATCTGAACATAGTGAAAGCTTTAAAAGATGACTTCCCTGCATAATTTAGCAAAAGCATATTGGTGTTAAGTGGGGATGGAAATCAAACCAGTAGAAGACAAAAATCAGGCAGCAATTGAATGAAAACAAAAGAAAGAATATAAGGAGAAGGATCAGATGAAGGCAAGAAATGTGGAAAAAAGCATAAATGTAGTTGCAAGCACAGAAAACTCCTGGAACAACCTCAGATCAAGCAGGATCTGATGCAGGAATGGTTAAGAAGAGGTGGATTTAAACCAAAAGGTGAAAGGTTAATATTGGCTGCCCAGGATAGGGGACTGTGTGCAAATTGGTTTACAAAGTCCATTGAACATGTGAAAGAAACAGACAAAATGCAGGTTCTGTAAAACAGAACTGGAACAGTCAGCTTCATTTCTTAGGTGTGATGCACTAATGGCAGAAAGCCTGTATATACTGAAAGGCATAATGTGGCAAGACTGCTGCATTGGAGATTATGCAAACATTACAGTATTGAAGTAGCTGAAAAGCATTGGAAACATCAACCACAAAGCATTATAGGTTCATAGGTAGGTACTAGGCTATTGGCCCTAGGGCCTATACAAGCCTAGCCAAAAAAGGTACCCTGGCTTTCGCCACCCAGGAAAACTATTTTCCTGTGCCCCTGTCAAGCAGAACCACAGAAGTGATCCCCGGGGTGAATTTCCTATTACCCATCCAATCATCAAGATTTTTCTTGAAGAGTGCTAATGAGGAGCTTTGTTTGACATAGATAGGTAGTCTGTTCCAGAGTATGGGAAGTCTCTGGGATAGGAATCTATCCCTCCAGCATGTTCTGTTTATTGTCATGACAAGGTGTAGGTCCCTAGAGCATGTAGCTCGGAGGGATTGGGATTTCTTTACGTGGAGCATGTCCAACAACATAGCTTTGTATGTTAGGTAGAGATCGCCTCTGAGTAGGCAGTATGCAACGGAGTAAAGCTGGAGTTTTTTAGTCCGTCTGCATAGGGCATCTGTTTGAGGCCAGTAATCCTCTTTGTAAGGTATTTCTGTGGCCTTTCCAGTTGTTGTAGATGTCCTGTGAGGTGCATACCAAAAGGAGCATTGTACTCTATAATGGGTCTAATGAGTGATTAGTAGAGAGGAACAATTACCTCTTTTTTTTCCGGTTGAGAAACCTTTTGTGATGAGGTGTGCCACGTTGAAGGATTTCCTGACCACTGTGGTGATGTGATTATCAAAGGAGAGACTACTGTCCACCTGTGTCCCAAGTTCTCTTATCACACTTTTGGTGTTAAGTTTACTACCGCCTATGTGGTATTTCATGGGTACAGAGTTTTTACCAAAGGGGATGACAATACACTTTTTGGCATTGAGCTTGAGACCATGGCTTTCATACCAGGCATCTGTCTCAATGAGGCCCTTTTGTAGGATGTCCACATCATTAGGAGTTTCAATTATGGCTCCTAGTTTGCAGTCATCTGTGAATTTAGTTAGCCAAAGACCTTCTGTGTTAGCCTGTATTTCAGAGACGTAGGTACCAAACAGGAGAGGACCCAGGACTGAACCCTGTGGTACTCCACTTGTCACTGGTCTGAAGTCTGATTTGGAGTCTGCTACTTTAACAGTGTGGGTTCTGTCAGTAAGCCAGTTGGCAACCCATCTTGTGACACAGGGATTTGTACCTAGTTTAGTGAGTTTATTTATAATTCCAGAGTGGGGGATGGTGTTGAACGCCTTGGCGAGATCTAGATAGGCTGTGTGAACCACCTTACCCTCATGTATGGCTTTGATGACTGCTTCAAAGAAGTCTATCAGGTTTAGTAGACATGATCTGCCTTTTACAAACCCGAACTATGTGGGGTCCAGAGTTTGGAGATATCCAATGTCTTTGTTTATGAGTTCCATGATAATACGTTCCATGGCCTTGCAGACCAGGCTCGTTAGGCTAATGGGGCTGTAGTTCCCAGGGTCTGTTGTGGCCCCCCCTTTGTGGAGTGGGATAACCGTCACAGTGCGCCATTCAATGGGCACAAAGCCTGAGGTGAGGCTATGATTGAACATGGTACTTATGTGGGGTGCCAGTTCATTCTGTAGTTCATGTAGAAGGCAGTCTGGGATGTTGTCAGAGAATGATGAAGTTTATATCACATGGGATCACCCGCTACCAACAGTTCAAAAAATAGATGTGAGTAAACCAGGTATAGCAGTCTTTGAAAAAAGCAAAAGTAGCACTGATCACTGAAATGACTACACCCAGTGAATTACAGTATCTTATGTACAGAGACATACAGAGTTAAAAAGTAAGAGGATTCTGTCAGAAACAAGGGCAATGTGAAAGGATGCTACGCAGACAGTTCCAATAGTAATAGGAGCAGTGGGTCTCATAAAAGAGAATTTATAGTCATATTTAGATATTCTACTGGCACGTGTAGCACCATATGAATTATAGGAGGAGTCAGTTCTGGTCTCATTTTGGGTGCTATGAAGAGCATTTTTGGCTAACATCAAAGATTAAAGCAATACTAATGTCATGAATTTTACTCATACTTTGACTAAGGAATACAGTCCATTCCCATCATGATACTAGAAACCCAAAAAGCTTGAAGAAATTAAACCAATAAGTGTAATGTGGGGAATCATTTCAGATGTTGTCCGGAAGTACCACTTACTGTCAAACTTGTTAGGAGAGTCAGCAAAACTTCTTCCACACCCTCCCAGCAGCCTTTCTGTGGAAGAGCTACACCTTTCCTGTTAAGAGAGTCTGTGGCATTTTTACATGTAAAGGTTTTGAAGCTTTGACTCCTGTTCCACGTATCTAACCATTCTGCCCCCTAGAGAAGAGGTAGAAGGCACATTTTTGTTATGACTTCGTACTCGGCAGGGGGTCACAACAGACAAGTGGGTGTATGAATTAAAAGCAAACAGATAATGTCCAGATGGTCTGAAAAAAGTACAGAAACAAAGGATATTTCTTAATTTCTCAAAGGACCAAAGGCATAAAACCCATTCTAAAACTTAGAAATCTGAATAATTATATGAATGTTCTTTTTGGGCATGCAGGATATTTGGCTGTTTAAAAAAAAATGGAAAATCTGTCCTATAACTGCTCTGATTAAATGTGGATAGCTGTCATTTTAAATTCCAAGCTTTCACATTTGGTGTGTCTCTTTTTTTTTTCTTCCAAATTCCCAAATTTTCATTAGTTGTAAATGTTCTGCTTTGATAACAGGTCCACAGTTTTCCCTAACTGGACAATGGGGTCTGGTAACCCTTTCTTAAGATACACTCATACAGACCAGATATACAACATGAACCATATTTCAAGACCTTGTTGTTTAGGTAAAGCTGGAAAAATATTTTTTGCTACATTGCATGGTATGTTTTTTTTTTTAGGTATGACTGGAATCCTCAAGCTGTAGTCATCTAGCCAGTAAACTAGCTCGTTGTAATGACTGCAGATGCCTTCCAGCTCTTCCCCAGTCTCTTATTGTCTACTCTACAAGGAAATTCTGCAGGTCTTGACTTGTATGGCAGTCATTATCTCCAACATGCTTTTAACATAGCTGCAATGAGACATCCACAACAACATCTAATGTCCTGTAGTTTCTATTCCTAACCTAATGTATAAAGTTAGATAAATTATCATCTCTTAGTTCAGCTATAGTACTTGATATCTATTTATCCTGTCTGTCCATGCCTCTGGATGTACTGCAAAGTATACCAAAGTTTCCATAGTTAATCTTAGCATAATCAAAAATCATAGAAAAACATTGATTGAGGAGAGATACCTGAAGAAGTGTTAACAGCTTGATACTCACAGATGATCATTTACTGACTGATGTAAATAAACACTGAGATGTAAATGCCTGCATATCCTTTTTTGTTTTAAACACCTTTATTAAATCCTCATTTCAAACAGTGACATGGGTACACATGACACAGAAAAGAAAACAAACCATAACATTTTTAATTATAATAAATTCTTGCATTTTATATATATATATATATATATATATATATGTGTGTGTGTGTGTGTGTGTGTGTGTGTTTTCTTTTTAACAAGTATAATTCGCTCCAGCTTTGCATAACGTACTAAGTTCCTTCCCTTAAACCTCATTATTCTGCTTGTATTGTTCCCACAAATTCCATTTATTTCTGTGCAATTTGCTCCTTCCTTTTTCCAAAATTCCCGCAGCTGGTCTGTGTATCTCCTGTACATTATTTACAGCTCGCTTACATTTTGATTTCCATTTTCTAGTAATCACTATTTTCACAGCCAGTACTACAAAACTTAGTAATGCCTTACTACGTTTAGACAATTCAGAGCGTAAATCCAAGCACAACCATTTGATCCCCCCAACATTTCTGGCAAAGAACTCTGTAAGGAATTTTAAAAATCTGCAGATTCGTTATGTTCCCAAAAAAATATGTTCCCAATTATCTTTCTCTTTCCTAACACATCTCCAGCATTTGCTGTCCACCTAAGGAAAATTTTTCTGAAGTCTACTTTGAGGTATAAAAATACCTATGCAACCTCTTCTAAGCAAAATCCTAAACCTTCTGGACATTGTTGCATACTTGTGAGCCATACAAATAGGCCCTGGGGCTCTTACAAGCCTAGCCAAGAGTTTATCCCCAAAATGAAACCTGAGTCAGCACTTGTCGCCCCTGTCAGTGAGGGACACAGATGGAACCCCTGGGACAAATTTATGGTTTCTCATCCCACTCATCAATGTTGCACTTGGAGGGTCATCAAGGTGCTCTGTTTGACGTGTATGAGAAGTTTATTCCAGAGACAGGTCATCTGCTGAAAAACAAACCTGTCTCTCCAACAGGTTTTGTTGATGTCATATATTAGATTCAGGCCTTTTGAGCGGGTAATGCGTGAGGAGTTAGACTTACAGATATGGAACATCTCTAGTAGGGCAATGTCTGAGATTGCTTTGTAGGCGAGACACAGATCACCCCTGAGCAATCTTGCCGATACCAAGTAGAGTGATGGTGATTTGAGCTTGTCTGCATAGGGCAGCCTCTGGAGACCATGGATTCTCTTTGTGAGGTATTTCAGTGGCCTTTCTGGTGGGAGCAGATGTTTGGAGAGGTACATACCAAATGGGGCATTATACTCGATTATTGGTCTAATGAGGAAGGAGTATAGAGAGGTAATAACCTCTTTTTTTCTGGATGCAATCCCTTTATGAGATGAACCAAGTAAAAGGCTTTTCTGACCACTGCCACTACATGATGGTCGAATGTGAGGTTATCAACCCGAGTGCCCAGGTCTCTCACCACAGGTTGTGTGCTTAGGGGGTTGCCGCTGATGTGGTAATCAGTAGGGGCCGTGTTTTTGCCGAATGGTATGATGATCCATTTTTTTTTTTTGCGTTTAGCTTGAGGCCATGACTTTGGCACCAGTTTTTAGCTGCTTTGAATCCCTCTTGCAGTATGTTGACATCATTTGGGGAGTCAGTGACAGCACCCAGCTTACAGTCTGGAAACTTGGTCTGCCACAGGCCTTTTGTCTTTGCCTGGACCTCTGAGAAGTCGATGCCAAACAGTAAAGTTCCCAGGACAGATCCATGGGGAACACCACTAGTGACAGGTTTGCTGTCAGAAGTGGAGGTGCCTGTTTTGACTTTGTGGGTCCTGTCGGTGACCCAGTTGGCCACCCACTTGATAAGATAGGGATTTATGCCAAGTTGTGTTAGCTTTCGGTGATGCCAGAGTGGGGGATTGTGTCAAAGGCCTTGGCTAAGTCAAGGTAAGCTGTATGTGCTGACTTTTCCTCATCCAGGGCCTTGATGACAGTCTCAAAGAAGTCAACCAGATTCAGCAGGCAAGATCTGCCCTTGACAAATCCGAACTGGGTGGGGGTTAAGTGCTTGGAGATTGCCTATGTCCTTGTTTTTGAGATCCATAATAAAATGCTCCATGGCTTTATAGATCAGACTTGTCAAGCTAATGGAGTGATAGTTTCCAGGGTCAGTAGTGGCACCACCTTTGTGCAAGGAGATGACAATGGTAGTTCTCCACTCTGCTGGAATGAAGCCTGTACTTAGGCTGTGGTTGAAAAGTGTGCTCAATGGCGAACCCAGTTCTTGCTGGAGATGGTGCAGGATACACCCTGGAATACTGTCAGGTCCCATGGAAGCTGTGTTCTTTGCCTTGGATAGTGCCTTTAACACTTAATCTACGGAGATATGAGGTGCAGGACAAGTATCGAGTATGTCTAAAGGGCCTTTAGAGGGGACGAGGGTGAGGTTTAGACTGAACCGATCTGCTAACAGCTTGGCTAAATCAACAGGATCAGTGTAAGTGATACTGTTAAGTACTAATTTGGAACAAACCTGGGCTTTGCTGTGGAGGTTCATGATGTAACTGAAGAAGAATTTGTGGTTTCCCTTTGTTTCAGAGACTAGTTTCAATTCATAATTCGCTTTGGAGGTTTTCACTAGTGATCTAATTTGCTTGTTGAGGCTAAGGAGGGAATTTTCCAATTTGGAATTTCTTCTTTTTATCCTTGGACAACAGTTTCTTCTTTTTGTTGTAAAGCCTGTTGATAGCAGATATCCACCAAATAGATTTGTGTTTACTTGAGGAGCAGGTTTTAATTATGTTGGGTATGGCTGAGTCCATGTAGTTGTACAGGTGCTTATATACTGCATTGGTGTAGTGTTCAGCATAGTTGTCTGCATCCTTGGGGCTGAAGCTACAGATACCTTCCCTTAGGAGGTTGTAATCAGATTTTGAGAAGTTTTTTAGCCTGATTACAGCTGGGGTAGATAGAAACTTTGAATGAGTCAGTCTGGTGATCTGATCTCACCAGGGAAGAACATACTATGAGAGTGGTGCAGCGGTCTACCATGTTGGTGAGAACCAAGTCCAGAATGATGTTCATCGTGTTTCACTGTTGCAGTCATTACAATTGGGTTATCCTGCTGGCAGGCTACCCGCAGTCGGCCTGAATTCCAAAGTCTAGGTCCGGCATCTGTTGCTGTCTCCTCCTCCCTGACGTCAGTGAGCCAGGGGTATAAAAGATGCAGTTGACGCCATTTTCTTCAGTCTTTCTTGCCGCGCGGTGCCCGAAGCAAAAGCAGTTCGCAAGTGCCAGTCGGCCAACTCCTGAGATTTTTGTGTTCGAATTTCATATCCAAAGTCTTCATTAAAAGCTAAGTACTCCATTGGGGAAACTTTTTTCTTGCTCCAGGCCGATGTCAGAAAAAGTTAATAATTGTATTTCTTGTGGGAAGCAAATACCTCATAAGGACTTCCATTCTTACTGTATTCCTTGCCTGGGCCCTGATCACGACATTGCTAATTGTCATTTATTGTGCCAGATTTAACCAACGCACTGTTAAGCGTCGGTACGATTTTGCATTTCACTATTTTGGCAGAAGATTTAATTACACGATGTCATCGGATAGCCATCCGACTACGGTAATTCAAAAGAAACGCAAATAAAAAGAAAAGGACAGGGATCTGAGGTCCAAAACTGACGAGGCTTCTTCTAAGCCAGTCAACGATTCTCAGTGAGGCGCTTTCGCAGCCCCTGACGCCCGCTACTTTAGAGCCGCAGGCCGCTTCCGACTCCCACGTGGAGCTGACTAGGCCACTGGGAACTCAGTGTATTGGAACCTCGGAAACTATTCCCTCAGATGGGTCCAGAGTCGCTGAGCAGGCATCGGCTTCTGAGGGTATTTTTAGGCCTACACAGTTATATGCTAAAACGACTTCAGCTTCAAAGGCAAAGACTAAAGCACCTCTAAAGACAAAGAAATAAGTACAACAGCCCCATGGACAAGCCTCCATGCCTAAAAAACAGATGCTCAAAATGGCCGAAGACTTAATTACTTTGATCAGAGGTTCCCATCCCCCTCCTGATAAGAGGCCTAGGCAAGAGACAGAATATGAATCTTCAGATCAGGTTTCCATTTCTTCTGATTCCTCTTCTGATCAGGAATACTCTCTTCCTCCCTGTGAGGATTCTGATGCTGAAGAATCTATCCCTTCAGCCTCTCCTCCTGAGGATTATTCTTTTGGGGAAACTCTGCATACCATGAGGGAGCATTTCTACTGGGTGAGCCAAGATTATTCAGAATGTAAGAAAAGGTCAAAGACTTCCTTTTACTACCTCAGCACAGGCCCCTTGCTATTCCACCTGTGTTAGACATTGTAGATTATGTATTTTCAGAGTCCAGTCTGACTCCTGACTCTTTACCTCCAGCTCCTGTTAAGCCAGACAGATACTACAGGGTTCCTGATTCACATAAATTTCTTTTTAAGAACCCTGCTGCTGACCCAGAAACCATCTCTCAGGGTCCCAAAGGGGTCAAAGCTTCCACTGCAAAACACCCTACCCCCTCTGACAGGGATTCTAGGGCACTGGACAGATGGGGGAAAAACTTACACTTCTGCTACCTTGGCTATAAGGGCTTTAAATTGTCAGTTCAGTTTCATATGCTTAAATATCAGCAATATATTATGTCACTGCTTAAACAGAAAATGTTGATAAATTCTGAATGTGCAGAAAACAAAGAAATGCAGGATTTATTGCATGCAGCTGAACAAGTGGAAAAGCATACTTTGCAATGTGGTTTTGATTCTCTGGAGGTGGCCTGCAGGGCCGCTGTTACGGGTTCTGTCATTAGGAGGCATGCTTGATTAAAGGAACAGAATCTGCCTGATCATGTTAAAGCAAAATTATTAGATGCTCCATTACAGCATAATACCTTGTTTGGTGTTAAAGCAGAAGAGATGTTGAAGAAAATGGAGGACAAAGCTAAATCTATGCAAACAGTCAAGGATTTCTTACAGGTACAGCCTCCAAGATTTAGCAGGCACTGGCCTACAAAGAATTGGCCCTTTCCAGTGTCAGACAGGCCACATAGAGGCAGATACAGACGCCCTAGAGGCAGATCCCAGCCCCAAGCCTCATACAGGTCTAAACAATGGGGTAGTTCTACCTCCAAAAGCGGAGAAGACAAATCACAGCCGTACAGGAAACAGTCCCAATGACGTCCCCCTGCCTGCGCCAAGCACTTATCTTCTGACAGCACCTTTAGGGGGGAAAACTAGCACTTTTTTCTCAAAATTGGCACGTAATAACCCAGGACAAATGGGTCTTGGATATAGTGTCACAAGGCTACAGGTTTCACTTTCACACCCTGCCAAGGGCAAACGGTTTGCCAGACCTGCCAAAAAATCAATGGGCAAAGGCACAAAAGCAAGTGGCATCCCTCGTGGACATGGGGGCCATTCAGCAAGTACCACAGCAAGAGCCAGGGACAAGGATTTTACTCAAGACTGTTCTTGGTGCCCAGAATGGACAAAGCCTGGAGACCAATACTGGACCTATCTATTCTAAACACATATCTGGATATTCCAAGATTCAAAATGTTGACTCTGAAGCAGCTTCTGCCCATGCTGAGCAAGAAGGCTTGGCTTGTGACTTTAGACCTACAAAAAGCATACCTGCATGTCCCAATCAGACAATCATGCAGAAGATACCTCGGATTCATAGCTGGCTCAATACACTGCCAATTCTCTGCACTGCCCTTTGGCTTATCTACTGCGCCCAGGGTCTTCACAAAATGCCTGGCTCCAGTAATTGCATTTTGCAGACAAAGAGGAATACAAATATATCTTTACTTGGACGACTGCCTTATTCAAGCAGAGAACAAGGACATTCTACTACAGCATCTGGCGTTTGTAAAAAGATTACTAACATGCCTAGGGTACACAGTAAACAAAAATAAATCAAAACTAGTACCCTCTCAAGAGATAATATTCCTGGGTGCAAGCTTAAATACAACTGCCCAGATGGCTCATCTCACGCCAGGCAAACAAAGGCAACTGACTACTTATTTCAAAATGTTGGCAACAAAGACCCAGTTATCTGCAAGAAAAATTCTGCAGGCTTTGGGCTTCATGGCATCCTGCATTCTGCTAATTCCATATGCAAGACTGCATATGAGGAAACTTCAGTGGTATCTAAAAAGTGTTTGGACTCAACATTGCCACAGCCTGGAAACAATAATTACCCTCATTCCCTGCCTGCAACAGGAGTTTTGATGGTGGGCAAAGGCCTGTCACCACAACAAGGGGCAGCTATTCGCTTTACACACAGCCAGGCAGATATTAACAACAGATGCATCAGATTATGCCTGGGGGGGCCCACATGGCAGGAAAATGTATTCAGGGCACATGGTCCGCAAGCCAAATACCATCTTCATATCAACCAAAAAGAGATGCTAGCTGTTCAGAATGCCCTGACAGCTTTCAAGGATCTACTTCATCCGGGACAACTACTGATAAAGACGGACAATACTACAGTCATGTGGTACATAAACAAGCAGGGAGGCACTCATTCCTACCCCCTATGCAGACTAGCCATGACTTTGTGGGACACAGCATTGATTTGCCAAGTACATCTGCAAGCACAATTCCTGCCAGGAAAGATAAATACTCTGGCAGATGAACTAAGCAGAAACCTCATGGATCCCCATGAGTGGAAATTGGATCCGCAAGTCTTCAGCATGATAACAAGGAATTGGGGATGCCCGGACATAGATTTATTTGCCTCCCCTCACAACTGCCAACTACAGAGATTCTGCACAAGGACTTATCACAAGCAAGCATGGAAAGTGGATGCTCTGTCTTTCAGATGGAAAAACTTAACAGTATATGCCTTTCCTCCACTGCCTCTCTTCCCCAAGGTACTCCTAAAAGTCAGACAAGAGAAGCCAAAAATTATACTGATTGCCCCAGACTGGCTCCGCCAGCACTGGTACCCAATCCTAAGGAACTTGTCTCAATACCCAGCCTGGACATTACCTCAAATTCCTCACTTACTGTCCCAACACAACAATCAGATCCTGCACAGCTAACTCAAGACCTTAAATCTGGCAGCATGGCGGATAATGTAGTCATTCAAAACACACCTCTCTCTAAAGCGGTGATGGATGTTATTTTGGAGGCCAGGAGGCCTAGTACCAAAAAATCTTATGCTGAAAAATGGAAGAGATTCTGTGCTTGGAACC
Source organism: Protopterus annectens (assembly GCF_019279795.1). NCBI lineage: Eukaryota > Metazoa > Chordata > Ceratodontiformes > Protopteridae > Protopterus > Protopterus annectens. The sequence continues at coordinate 1,165,426,160 of NC_056745.1, forward strand.
AGGCACAAGGGATTGACACGACTGTACCAAATATTCCTCAGATTTTGCAATATTTAACTGAGATGCTGGACAAAGGCCTATCCTTTTCATCAATTAAGATTCATGCCTCTGCCATTTCAGTTCATTACAATACAGAGCCACCTATTTTTTCTCATCCTTTATTAAGACAGTACCTCAGAGTAGCCAAAAACTTAAGGCCTCCAAGGAGATCACCAATACCTGCATGGGACCTCAATTATGTCTTGGAAAAACTCACCCTGCCTCCTTTTGAGCCAGCCGCTACAGCTGATATAAAATTTTTATCATGGAAAACAGCTCTGCTCCTAGCAATAACCTCTGCAAGACAAGTCTCAGAGCTACAGGCACTCATGGCTGTGGAACCTTTTATCATTTTCCATCCAGATAGGGTTTCTCTAAGGACAAACCCGACATTTATGCCTAAGGTAGTGTCCAATGTGGCCCTTAACCAAACTATTCATTTGCCTACCTTTTACCCAAACCCACAGAATAAGGGTGAGAGACTTCTGCATTCTTTGGACATACACAGACAGCTGCGCTTCTACTTGGACAGAATCAAAGCTTTCAGAAAGACTGAGCAATTACTAGTGGCATATGCTGCAGGATCACAAGGAAAGGCTATCTCAAAGCAGACTATTTCAAAGTGGGTAGGCCACTGCATTTGTTTCTGCTATTCACAACATGGCAAATCAGTGCCTAAGGGCATTAGGCCACATTCAACCAGAGCAGCAGCCACTTCAGCAGCCTTCCTCAGAGGAGTACCAACCAAAGACATTTTAGAGGCTGCAACCTGGAGTTCAGTGCACACTTTTACAAAGCACTATCACTTACCACTCTACTCTAAATCCAGGGCAGACTTTGCCACTGCAGTTCTGCAGGGCCTCATAGCCGCTCCTAATCCTATTTAGCTCCAGCCTCCCAACCTTAGCTTTGGGATTCAACCCAATTGTAATGACTGCAACAGTGAAACACGATGAGCATAGTACAGTTGTGTACTTACCATAAATGTAGATGTTCGAGTGTATTCACTGTTGCAGTCCACGTTACCCTCCCACCATCCCCCTTATCTTTGCTGGAACTTATCTGTACTTCTCTATTCTATACAACCTATGTGGTGTATTTGCTTGTAGATGAAGGAAAAATTTACCTTGGTGCATGCATGCTTTATTGACATATTTTTAGCCTACCCTTTTGGGGACACCTGACATCTGGGGCAAGAAAAACTGAAGAAAATGGCGTCGGCTGCATCTTATATACCCCTGGCGCACTGACGTCAGGGAGGAGGTGACAGCAACTGACGCCAGACCTAGACTTTGGAATTCAGGCCGACTGCGGGTAGCCTGCCTGCAGGCTAACCCAATTGTAATGTCTGCAACAGTGAATACACTCGAACATCTACATTTATGGTAAGTACACAACTGTACTTTATCTCCCCTAGTGGGGCTGAGATAAGCTGGTATAGTGTGTTAGAATTGAAAACATGAAGGAATTGTTGAGTGAGTGCATTCATGCAGGAATAGTTCACACAGTCTATGGTGGGGTAGTTGAAGTATCCAAGGATCAAGGTGTTGGGGGGTACCTTGATGGAGTCGAGTAGATCCAGGTAAGAGGAGTGTGTGTTCTGAGTCATGGAGGGGGTCTATAGCTGGCTATAACTTGGCTTGGCAAGGCACCCAGCCAAGTTATAGCTGGCTATAACTTGGCTGGGTGTCTTGCCAACTGTCAGTTGCACCTGGAGTAGTTCCAGTGCGTCATGCTGGCAAACCAGTCTGGAGGTGTGCCTGTCTTAATGAAGACAGACTCCACCACCCTTTGTCTTCCTGATCTCATTTTGAAGTCAGAATGTGTGGAATGAGGTATAGCCTGGTAAGGCGGGGTGCTCTCCCCAGCCCTGAACCAAGTTTCTGTGACTGCGCAGACATCAGCATCTTCCAGTGCAAGGAGAGCCTCCAGTGAGTCCATTTTCAGGTTGAGGCTCCTAGCGTTAAGCAGCATGACCTTCAATTTGCTTTTTGACAAAAAATGTTGGAAGATTTGTCTTTGGGACATTGCCTAAAGAAAGGTACAATGAGGGAAGCTAGAGCCCTGACTAAGATCCAGAAACCCATTGGTGACAGGTGCAGGCCATCTCTGGCAAAGCAAGCCTGTCATATCCTCGTATTGTTCCTTTGTAATTGTATTTTTTCCCCAAAATGAATTATTCAGAACAGCCAAAAATTACTGTTAATACACTATGCAATCCTCATGCATTGATGCACTCACATAATTTTTCTCAGTGCCTGGTTTATATGTTTTCTGTGTAATTAGCATGCTCTTATCTTTATGCTTAATAGTCAAATGTAATCCAAGCCAATGATTCTATGTTCCAACATCAACACAACTATTGCTTTTAAGTTTTGCTACCAGTATTTTAGTTTACAACCATCTAATTGGAAAAGCACCAGACAGATTTATATAACTACTCATATATTATTACACCTGAGAGAATGATCTTTATCCCTAAATCATCCAATGTCAATTTCCAACCGTCATGCTTACTTTCTGTCTTGAATAAATTCTGCCTTATTCTTCTGTTTGTGCGGGGTCTCTGGTAGACTGACATCTCTTAATCTCTACTAAGTGTTTACATGAATAGCATGTCCTAACGTGACTTCAGACATACCCATTTTACTACCTATTTTTCCTTCCCAGCTTCAATCTCCTCCTTAGCAAATAGCATTATTGCTGCTGGTAGCCATTTACTATCTTCAGATGTTCATCGTGTTACCCTGCTGCAGTCATCACACTTGGGTTATCCTGCCGTCAGGCGGTCCCGCAGTCGGCATGAGTTCCAAAGTCTTGGTCCGGCATCAGTTGCTGTTGCTTCTTCTCTGACGTCAGTGCGCCAGGGGTATATAAGAGGCATTCAACGCCATTTTCTTCAGTCTTTCTTGCCGCGCGGTGCCCGAAGCAGAAGCAGTTCGCAAGTGCCCGTCGGCCGACACTTGAGATTTTCAAATCGAATTTCAGTCCGAAGTCTTCAATAAAGCTAAGTACCCCGTTGGGGAACCTTTTCTTGCCTCAGTCCGATGTCAGAAAAAGTTAACAATTGCATTTCTTGTGGGAAGCAAATACCTCATAAGGACTTCCATTCTTACTGTATTCCTTGCCTAGGCCTAGACCACGACGTCACAGGTTGTCGGTTTTGTGCTAGGTTTAATAAACGAATTATCAAACGCCATTTTGACTTCGCACGACATTACTTTGGTAGGAAATTTAATTATATCATGCCGTCGGAGCAGCCAACGACCGGCATGCATAAAAAACGCAAGGATAAGAACAGGCAGCCTAGGAACAAGCCAGACTCCGAGGCCTCTGCTGGGCCTGTTGCCGGTTCTCCGGTTTTCAGTGAGGCGCCTACGCAGCCCCTGATGACCGCAGAATTGGAACCTCAGACAGCTTTGTATTCTCAAGCGGAGTGTATTATTCCGTCGCAGCCATCTTCATTAGGCCCTTCCGACACTGGAGCAGGAGGAGATCCCAGTGCAGTAGAAACACCTTCGGTTGCAGAAGGTGTCTTCAGACCGACTACACTCACCATTAAATCTTATGCTAAGCTTAAAACACCATTAAAACCAAAAAAGACTGTACATCAGTCTCCAGTTCAAGGCCCCATGCCTAAGAAACAGATGCTTAAGATGGCTGAAGATTTGATTACCCTAATCAGGGGTTCCCATCCCCCTCCAGATAAAAGACCAAGACAAGAGGAGGATTATGCTTCCTCTGACCAGGTTTCAATTTCTTCAGATTCTTCTGAGGAACAGGATTACGCTTTTCCCCCTTATGAAGACTCTGATGCTGAAGACTCTATTCCCTCAGCATCTCCCCCTGAAGACTACTCCTTTGGGGAAACTTTACATACCATGAAGGAACATTTCCACTGGGAAGGCCAGGACTACTCTGATTCTAAGAAAAGGCTCCGAGAGTTCCTTTTACTACCCCAGCACAGACCACTTGCTATCCCTCCAGTTTTAGACATTTTGGATAATGTTTACTTCGAGTCTAGTCTAAATCCAGACTCTCTACCTCCTGCTCCAGCCAAACCAGACAGATACTACAGAGTACCTGACTCACACAAATTCCTTTATAAAAGCCCTGTGGATGACCCAGAAACAATTTCCCAGGGTCCCAAAGGGGCTAAAGCTTCTATGGCTAAAAATCCTGTGCCCTCTGAAAGGATTTCCAGAGCCCTAGATAGATGGGGAAAGAAGATATACACCTCAGCTACTCTGGCTATGAGAGCATTAAATTGTCAGTTTCACATGCTGAAATATCAGCAATTCCTAAAGTCTCATTTAAAACAAAAAATGAGCACACATTCTGAACAGTCTGAATTCAAGGAAATGCAGGATCTGTTGCATACAGCTGAACAGGTGGGCAAACATAATTTACAATGTGGATTTGATTCATTGGAAGCTTCCTGTAGAGCAGCTGTTACTGGGTCTGACATACGTAGACATGCTTGGTTAAAAGAACAAACCCTACCTGATCATGTTAAAGCAAAATTATTGGATGCACCTTTACAGCAGGATGTATTATTTGGTGTCAAAGCAGAAGAGGTTTTAAAGAAAATGGAGGATAAGGCAAAGTATATGCAGACGGTCAAGGATTTTTTACAGGTACAACCCCCTCATTTCAGCAGAAATTGGCCAACAAAAAACTGGTCCTTTCCAGCTTCTGACAGATCACAGAGGGGCAAATACAGACACCCAAGGGGCAGAGTTCAGTCACAAGGCCCTTACAAACCTCGCCAATGGGGTACTGCTACCCAGAAAGGAGGAGAAGACAGGCCCCAAGCTAGCAGAAGACAAACACAATGACTCACCCCTCAAACTACCAAGCAAATCTCTCTTGGCAGCTCCCTTGGGAGGAAAATTAGCACTTTTTGCAGACAACTGGCACATCATCACAAAAGACAAATGGGTCCTAAGCATTGTCCCACAAGGATACAGATTCCACTTTCATACCTTGCCAAGGATAAAAGGAATGCAAAACCTGCCACCAAATCAATGGGCAGAGGCACAAAAACAAATTACAGCTCTCATGGACATGAGAGCCATTCAACAGGTTCCTACACAGGAGCAAGGACAAGGATTTTACTCAAGACTCTTTCTAGTCCCAAGAAAGGACAAAGCATGGAGACCCATTCTGGATCTTTCAATTCTGAACACCTATCTGCAAGTACCAAAATTCAAGATGCTAACACTACAGCAGCTTCTTCTCATGCTGGGCAAGAATGCTTGGCTAGTAACGTTGGACCTCAAGAAGGCATACCTGCATGTCCTTATCAGACAAAATTGCAGAAGATACCTCCGCTTCATTGCAGGTTCAACCCATTATCAATTCTCTGCACTGCCCTTTGGCTTATCCACTGTGCCCAGGGTCTTCACAAAATGCCTGGCACCAGTAATTGCATACTGCAGACAAAGAGGAATTCAAATATACCCATACCTGGACAACTGCCTTTTTCAAGCAGAAAGCAAGGACATTCTTTTAAAGCATCTGGCATTTGTCAAACACCTTCTAAGTTGCCTAGGGTACACAGTAAACGAAAAGAAATCAAACCTAGTGGCCTCACAAAACATAATATTCCTGGGTGCCAGCTTGAATACAACGGCCCAGATGGCTTATCTCATGCCAGACAAGCAACAACAGCTGACTCAATACTTCAAAATAATGGCAACAAAGACCCAATTCCTTGCAAGAAAAATTCTGCAGGCCTTGGGATTCATGGTATCTTGCATACTACTAATACCATTTGCAAAACTGCATATGAGGAAATTACAATGATACCTGAAATGTGTATGGACTCAGCACAGCCACAGCTTGGAAACAATGATACCACTCATTCCCTGCCTACAGCAGGAGTTTCTATGGTGGGCACAGGCATGTCACCTCAACAAGGGTCAACCTTTCACCTTATCCACATCCAGGCAAACTATGACAACAGATGCATCGGACTATGCCTGGGGAGCACACATGGCAGGACAGTGCATTCAGGGCAAATGGACTACAGATCAAAGGCATCTGCATATCAATCAAAAAAAAATGCTAGCAGTACAAAATGCCCTAACAGCTTTCAAGGACCTCTTACACCCAGGACAACTAATAATAAAGACGGACAATACCACAGTAATGTGGTACATAAACAAGCAAGAGGGCACACATTCCTACCCTCTATGCAGGCAAGCAATGACCTTGTGGAACACAGCACTGTCTTACCAAGTTCAACTACAAGCACAATTCCTGCCAGGAAAGAAAAACACATTGGCAGACGACCTAAGCAGAAACATCATGGATCCCCATGAGTGGAAACTAGATCCACAAGTATTTGCAATGATAACTCAAAAATGGAGACGGCCAGACATAGATATGTTTGTCAACCTCCAAAACTACCAACTTTAAAAATTTTGCACAAGGACATTCCACCCACAAGCTTGGAAAGTGGACACCCTCTCATAAAGTTGGAAAACATTAACAGTGTATGCCTTTCCTCCACTGCCTCTTCTATCAAAGGTACTGCTGAAAGTCATATTAGAGATGCCACAAATGATACTCATTGCACCAGACTGGCCACACCAGCACTGGTATCCAATTCTAAGGAACATGGCCCATGGCCCACCATGGATTTTACCACAAATTCCTCACCTGCTCACCCAGCGAGACAATCAGATTCTACACAGCCAGCTCAAGACTTTAAACCTGGCTGCACTGCATGGCAAATTACCTAAACAACCAGCCAACACCTCTATCCAAAGCTGTTATGGATGTCATTCTGGAGGCCAGGAGGCCTAGCACCAGGAAAACCTATTCAGACAAATGGAAAAGATTTTGCGCCTGGAACCGGGCTAAAGGCCAAAATCCCCTTGATCCAAACATTCCTCAGATTCTACAATATTTAACTGAGAATGTTGCACAAAGGACTTTCCTTTTCATCAATTAAGATCCAAGCCTCAGCAATTTCAGCTCATTACAACACGGATCCTCCTTTATTTTCACATCCACTCCTAAGACAGTACCTCAGAGGGGCTAAGAACATAAGACCGCCCAGGAGAGCACCAACACCTACTTGGGATCTCAACTTTGTTCTGGAAAAGCTTACACTGCTGCCCTTTGAACCAGCTTTTTCAGCTGATTTAAAATTTCTTTCATGGAAGACTGCCCTGCTACTAGCAATAACTTCAGCTAGAAGAGTCTCAGAGCTACAGGCACTAATGGCAGTGGAGTCTTTCCTCATTTTTCATCAAGACAGAGTCACTCTACGAACTAACCCTTCCTTTATGCCAAAGGTGGTATCCAATGTGGCCCTAAACCAAACCATTCATTTGCCCACCTTTTTCCCAAATCCCCAGAACAAAGGAGAAAGTCTCCTGCATTCTTTGGACATTCACAGGCAATTACATTACTACTTGGATAAAACTAAGGCTTTCAGAAAATCTGACCAGCTCTTTGTAGCCTATGCTGCAGGATCACAAGGAAAAGCTATCTCAAAACAGACCATTTCAAAATGGATAGGACATTGCATACGTTTCTGCTACACGCATCATGGGAAACTGGTACCTGCTAACATTAGGTCCCACTCCACCAGGGCTACAGCTACATCAGTAGCCTTTCTCAGGGGGGTGCCAACTAGGATATTCTATAAGCTGCAACTTGGAGTTCAGTGCACACCTTCACCAAACACTATCACTTACCTCTATATTCTAAGACTAGAGCTGGTTTTGCCATTGCAGTTTTGCAGGGCCTACTAGCTTCTTCTAACCCTGTTTAACTCCACCACCCATCCTTAGCTTTGGGATTCAACCCAAGTGTGATGACTGCAGCAGGGTAACACGATGAACAAAGTGCAGTTTTGTACCTACCATAAATGTAGATGTTCGAGTGTTCACCCTGCTGCAGTCCAGGTTACCCTCCTTCCATCCCCTCTGAACTAGCTGGACTTATCTATACCATTCTATCCTATACAACCTCTGTGGTGTATTTGCTTGTGCCTGAAGGTATTGTTTTATTTTTATATGTACATTTTTATATAGCAATGTATATATTGCCTACCTATTGGGGGCACCTGACATCTGGGGCAAGAAAAAACTGAAGAAAATGGCGTCGGATGCCTCTTATATATCCCTGGCGCAATGACGTCAGGGAAGAAGTGACAGCAACCGATGCCGGACCAAGACTTTGGAACTCAGGCCGACTGCGGGACCGCCTGATGGCAGGATAACCCAAGTGTGATGACTGCAGCAGGGTGAACACTCGAACATCTACATTTATGGTAGGTACAAAACTGTACTTTTTCTTTTCCTTTTCTGCTATTTCTATAAGAGGTAATGTAGTATCTATCTCTTTCTGTCCGTATTGGAGACTTTCCCTACCGAAATTTGAAAGTTAACCTTATTTTGGCGTAGGAGACAGCACTCCTAAAATGTGTCACCATGTGCCATTTTAATGATTCTTGTACCTGCAGCAGTCCTCTGTAATAACCATGGCATTCAGTTTTGCTGGAGTGTAAGCATATTTGTGAGGCAAAAGCATCTTGCTTTGGTAGGCTTGCCACATGAGGGCATGGGCCTTTTGCAATATTTCTTCAGTGTATTGCTTCCCCAACAATTCTGTCCAACCTTTCCTAATCATGTGTATTACTTTTCAACTTTGATAGTGTCTTGTATACTGTACTAATCACTTGTTTATTAAATTCCATGTTGTCTTTTTGTCTTAATAGTCATTAAATCAGCTTAGCCGCCTCTTGTTTTTGGGTCCAAAGCCTTATATTATGTTGTGCCACATTTTTGTACAAGTCTTCATCATCATCTACTAGTGGAAATATTTCTTTAGGTTGTTCCCATTTTAAGAGTCCCCAGTATTATTAGTCTGATACCAATTTTGGATTCCCTGTTGCACTGAAATACCCTATTGGTATTAGCAACAATTCCCATGCTTTGTATTGCTCAGTTCTTAACCAGGCCCCCAAATTGTCAGTTATTACCCCTATAAGCTGTTCTTTTTCTCATTAGTCGACTGTGCTGTATTGTATTAAAAATATCCCAGACTGTGCCTACTTTAATGTACGACATAACCATGTCCTTCTAAATAGGGTTGTTATGATGTTCACTCTAACATTTATTTTCATAGCTGTTGCCTGGTATTATGTCTAAATGTCCAGGATCCCTCCAGGCATTCAGTAATATTGGTTTACATGCATGCATACTAATATTTTAGGTACATGCAATAATGTCCTTCAAGGCTGCCAATATACCAAAACAGTCATTCCCATAAGTGTCCAAGTTGTTCTTAATATCTAAACTTGTACTTGCTTTAATATGATCAGGTAGTGTATTCCACGCATCAGCTACCCTCTTAGAGAACCAGGGAGTTCTAGGTTTCCTTTCCAATAAAATTGCACATTCATATTCTCATTTTATCCACTGACCTTCTAGGCTGTCCAGAAACACCAGGCCTAAATGTAAAAACTGTGATAACTGTCCATGTTTATCCATTATTTCAAACAGTTTCTGCAGATCTGTCTCACAGGTTTGTTAAATGTAATAAAACAACATCTGCATAGTAAGCAACTTTCAATCCTCCCACATCATTCCATTCTAATTATCTCAGATTGTCTAATCCATCAATCCAATAGCAAGATAAATTGTAAGAAGGGATGTAAGGTGCATCCCTGCCTAGTACCCTTGGAAAGCGAAAACGGTCTGAGACACTAGTTTGAATGTTATGTCTATTTAATCAACTCCAAAATGTTGGCTATGAAACCCATTCTATCCTTAAAGGTAAAATGATAGACCCACTCAACCCTATTTGAATGCTTTTTTCAGCATATGATAGCAATCAGAGTCAGATGGGATCTTCTGCAGTCTGAATTTTGTATCAGCATTAGTATCTGATTAAGATAAACATTTGTTATCCCTTCCACAAATCCACACTGATATTTGTTTATTAAAAAGGTATTATTCTGTCCAGTCTCTTAACAAATACCTCTAAGATTGGTGTTTGTGAGGTAGGCAAAATATGGGACCTTTGCCTTCTTTAGGTATAACAGTTATTTTGCCCTCTCTGTAGATCTTTGGAACATTTTTCTTATCAAAAGCATTATTGAGTATGTTGTTCCAGTGACTGGTAAGGTAATGGCCTTGTAACTTCTAAACTTCCAATGGAATACCATCACTATCTAGTGAATTTCCTATGGTCTGATTCCTAATTTCTCCTATTACTTGGAGCTTGCAGTTGTCCTCTCTGCTAGTTTGTTAGTTTAGGGAGATTGAGCTGACATAAAAGGAGTTCTACCTTTCACTTTCCCTTGCAGTAGAGATTTCTGATGAGTACAAAGACTTGTTATTCTTCAAAGACCTTTATTTCTTCTTGCTTGTTCTTAATTTTAAATATTCACCTCTCCAGTTTCAGCTGGCATGATTTCTGTGTGTTACTTTAGTTGTTTAGAATTGTTATCAAAAAGTAGTAAGTTATAGGTAGCCCTTTGAATTTTGTATCAAATATCCACATTTTTCCAGCTTGTACTTATCTATGTTCTTTTTCTGTTCTTCAGTTAACATTTGTCTGGCAGCTTTCATTATCTCAGTATTACAATAAACTATTGCAGCTCATCTTTTTTAAATATTTTATCTCTGTAATTCCTGGCCTTACCCTTGAAATGTTGTTTAACCTCCATATCTTATGATTTTCATTTTTCCAAGGATAAGTCAAATAGACTATGTTGTAGTTTTCTTTCGTTTGCATTCTAAATTTCTTATTGTCCAACAAATAACTTTTGCATCCCCAGTGTTTCCCTCCTTTTTGTCTGTCATGACTTGGGTACCCAAGTTCCAAGATAACAGTGGTGTGGTCTAATTATTGGTGCCATCTTGGCTTTCTGAAAAAAGTATTTGTACTTTTGAGTTATCAAGCTTTCATTTATCCTGGTCTATACCTTATGTAGACGAGAGTAACAAGTAAAGTTACACTGAATGTTGTCCATTATCAAATCGATACTTGTGTAATATTATTTTAAAAAATCTCCACTCCCTATAGCTTTCTCCCTTTTTTAATTTCTCCAAGTCTTTTAGGTTTCTAATACCATGATAGGAATGGACCCCATTCCTATGTCAAAGTGCGATTAAAGTTCATGAAATTAGTATTGTTTTACTTTTTGATGTTAGCCAAAAGTACTCTTCGCAGCACCCACAATGTGCCCAGTAATGACTCCTGCAGTTCGTACGGTGTTACATGAATTGGTGACATATATAAATATGATTGTAAATTCTTTTTTATAAGACCAGTTGCTCCTATTACTATTGGAACTGTCTGGGTATCTTTCTTTCACATGTCTCTTGTTTATGCCTGCAGATCAAGGTATTTTATGACTTTGTGTGTCTCTGTACGCAAGACACTGTAGTCACTAGGTGTTGCGATTTCAATGATCAGTGCTACTTTTGTTTTCTTTTCTTGGATCACTATATCCGGTTTTCTAGCATCTATCTTTTGGACTGTTGGTATTGGGTGATCCCATGTGATGTAAACTTCATCATTTTCTATGATTCTCTGTGGCTCATGTTTCCAGTGTTTTTCAGCCACTTTGATACCATAATGTTTGCACAATCTCCAGTGTAACAATCTCGCCACATTATTATGCCTTTCAGTATACAGTCCCTCTGCCATTAGAGAGTCACAACCAGCAGTAAGGTGTGTGACGGATGTTCTTCATGTTTCACTGTTGCAGTCATTACATTTGGGTAATCTACTGGCAGGTTGCCCTCAGTCAGCCTGATTAACAAAGTCTTGGGTCCTGCGTCGGTTGCTGTCCCTTCTTCCATGACGTTAGGTCGTCAGGGGTATAAAACATGCAGCTGATGCCATTACATCAGTCTTTCTTGCCGTGCGGTGCCCGAAGCAGTTCGCAAATGCCGGTCGGCCGACTCCTGAAATTTTCATTTTCGAGTTTCAGAACCGAAGTCTTCAACTTAAAGCTAAGTACCCTGTTGGGGAAACTTTTTCTTGCTCCTTACCGATGTCAGTAAAAGTTAATAATTGCATTACTTGTGGAAAGCAAATACCTCATAAAGATTTTCATTCGTACTGTATTCCTTCCCTAGACCCTGACCACGATATACCTTGCTGTCGGTTTTGTGCTTTATTTAATCAGCGCACTATCAGTCATTGGTACATTTTTGCCTCTAAATATTTCGGTTCTCGGTTTAATTATCCAGAAATGTTATCGGCTAGCCATCTCACTACCGGGATTCTGAAAAAACGCAAAGATAAAGACAGAGACAGGCTGCCGAGGTCCAAAACTGCCGACGACACTTCTCCTAAGCCAGTCGCCAGTTCGCCGGTACTCAGTGAGGTGCTTTCGCAGCCCCTGATACCTGCTACTTCTGATTCGCAGGCCTCTACTGAGACCCATTCGGAGTCCCGTATGCCACGAGATGCTTCACCTATGGAACCTGTGGATGTCTCTACCTTGGATGGGTCCGGAGCCGCAGTAAACGACGCCCAGGCCACATGTTCAGGCCCCTATGCCTAAAAAACAAATGATAGAAGTGGCTGAAGATCTAATTACTCTAATCAGGGGTAGTCAACCCCCCTCCCCCCCCCCCAAGAGGCCTAGGGCTGAGCTTGATTATGAATCTTCTGATCAGGATTCTGTTTCTTCTGAATCTTCTAATGACCTGGATTTGTCCATACCTACTTATGAGGATTCTAATGCAGAGGATTCATTCCCTCTGATTCCCCTCCTGAGAATTTTTCTTTTGGGGAAACTTTACATACTTTAAGGGAGCAATTCCACTGGGAAAGCCAGGAATTTTCTGATTCAAAAAAGAGGCTTAGGGATTTCCTTCTTCTACCTCAGCATAGGCCTTTGGCTATACCTCCTGTACTAGACATTGTTGATGATGTGTTCTCGGAGTCCAGTTTGGCCCCTGATTCCCTGCGTCTGGCTCCTACTAAACCTGACAGATACTACAGGGTTCCTGAGTTCCACAAGTTCCTTTTCAAAAATCCTGTTGCAGATCCAGAAACCATTTCTTAGGGGCCCAAGGGCATTAAGGCTTCTACTGCTAAAAATCCTACCCCTTCTGATAGAGACTCCAGGGCACTGGATAGATGGGGTAAAAAGGTTTATACTTCTGCAACCTTGGCAATCAGAGGTTTAAACTGCCAATTTCATATGTTAAAATATCAACAGCATATTATTGGACTGCTTAAACAGAAAATGATGTTGATTCCTGACTGTGTGGAAAATAAAGATTTACAGGATTTAATGCATTCTGCATTAAAACATACTTTGCAATGTGGTTTTGATTCTTTAGAGGCCTCCTGCAAGGCTGCTGTTACTGGGTCTGTGCTTAGAAGGCATGCTTGGCTTAAGGAGCAATCTTTGCCTGATCATGTTAAAGCTAAATTGTTGGATGCTCCTTTAAATCAGGACTGCCTGTTTGGCAATAAGGCTGAAGAAGTTCTAAAAAAGATGGAAGATAAAGCTAAATCTATGCAAGCTGTTAAAGATTTCTTACAAGTTCAACCTCCAAGATTTAGTTGGCACTGGCCTGCTATGAATTGGTCCTTTCCAGCCCCTTCCAGATCCTCTCAAGCCAAACCCAGACACAGCAAAAACCCCAGGTTTCAGTCCCAGGGGACTCTCAGAGCTAAGCAGTGGGGGGCCTCCACTTCCAAATCTGGAAATAACAAGACACCCCCCTATGGTAAACAGTCTCAATGACTTCCTTTTAAAATTACCAAGCACTTATCTTTTAACCGCCCCTTTGGGGGGAAAGATTGCTCTTCATGCAAAGAACTGGAAACTCATAACCCAGGACGAATGAGTTTTAAATATAGTGTCCCAGGGATACAAATTTCATTTCCACATGTTGCCAACACCAAACGGGTGGCCAGACCTGCCCCCAAATCAGTGGGCAGAGGCTCAAAACAAGTACTTTCCCTCTTAAGCATGGGTGCTATTCAACTGGTACCAGAAGAGGAAAAGGGACAAGGTTTCTATTCCAGGCTTTTTCTGGTACCCAGAAAAGACAAATCATGATGTCCAATCCTGGACCTGGCTACTCTAAACACCTTTCTGGAGATTCCAAAATTCAAGATGCTGACTCTTCACCAGTTACTTCCTATGCTAGGCAGACACACCTGGTTGGCAACTCTAGATTTAAAAGAAGCATACCTGCACATCCTAATCAGGGAATCTTGCAGAAGATACCTATGCTTCAAAGCAGGCTACTTGCATTATCAGTTCTCTGCACTGCCCTTTGGCTTGTCTACTGCTCCCAGGGTATTCACAAAGTCCCTAGCTCCAGTTATTGCATTTTGCACGCAAAGAAATATTCAAATATATCCATACCTAGACGATTGTCTAATTCAGGCAGAAAACCAGGGCATACTTCTAAATCATCTGGCATTTGTAAAAAGGGTTCTAACTTGTCTGGGGAACAACATAAATGAAAATAAATCACGACTGGTACCCTGTCAACAGATTACATTCCTGGGTGCAAGCTTGAATACAACTGCCCAGATGGCTTTCCTCATGCCAGAGAAGCAAATTCATTTGGTAACTTACTTCAAACAAGTGGCCACAAAAACCCTGCTATCTGCAAGACAAATACTGCAAGCCTTGGGGTTCATGGCCTCCTGCATTCTTCTAATTCCATATGCAAGACTGCATATGAGGAAACTACAGTGGTATCTAAAATGTCTATGGAGTCAACATTGTCACAGCCTGGAAACAATGATTCCTATCATACCTTGCCTACGCCTGGAGTTCCTATGGTGGGCAGAGGCCTGCCACCAAAACAAGGGACTACCATTCACACTATCCCCTGCCGCCCAAACCCTAACTACAGATGCATCAGACTATGCACGGGGGGCTCACCTGGCAGGGAAGTGCATTCAGGGCAAATGGAACCCAAATCAAATGCACCTACATATCAGTCAAAAAGAAATGTTAGCTGTACAGAATGCTCTGACAGCCTTCAAGGACTACATTCTTCCAGGACAACTAATGGTAAAAGCAGACAACACCACGGTTATGTGGTACATAAACAAGCGGGGGGGGGGTACACATTCCTACCCCCTCTGCAGACTAGCCATAGCATTGTGGAACACAGCCTTGAGCTACCAAGTGCACCTACAAGCTCAATTCCTGCCAGGAAAATTTAATCCACTGGCAGATGAACTAAGCAGAAACCTCATGGACCCGCACGAGTGGAAACTGGAACCACGGATTTTCAACATGTTGACAAGCGAATGGGGGAGCCCAGACATAGATCTATTTGCCTCCCCCCAGAACTACCAGTTGAACAAGTTTTGCACAAGGACTCCCCACAAACAAGCTGGAAAAACCTATCCGTCTACGCCTTTCCCCCTCTGCCTCTCCTCTCCAAAGTTCTACTAAAAGTCAAACAGGACAAACCAAGGATGATTTCGATTGCTACAGACTGGCTGCGCCAACACTGGTACCCCCTCCTGCGCAGTGTGTCACAAATATCTCCATGGCACCTGCCTCAGACCCCTTCCCTGCTGTCTCAGCAGGAGAACCAAATTCTGCACCCTCAACTTCCAGCATTGAACCTTGCAGCCTGGCTAATTACTTAAATTCACCCTTATCATCCCTCAGCAAATCTGTGATGGATGTCATCTTGGAGGCGAGATGACCTAGTACTAGAAAATCTTATGCTGACAAATGGAAAAGATTCTGTGCCTGGAACCAATCTTTAGGGATGAGCACAGCAGCGCCCAATTTACCTCAGATTTTGCAATACTTAACTGAGATGCTTCACAAGGGCCTGTCTTTTTCCTCCATTAAAATCCACGCCTTAGCTATTTCAGCTCACTATAACACAGAACCACCCTTCTTCTCTCATCCTCTGCTCAAGCAGTATCTCAGAGGGGCAAAAAACCTGAGACCACCCAGGAGAGCTCCTACTCCTGCCTGGGACCTTAACTTTGTTTTGGAGAAGCTCACTCTACCTCCTTTCGAGCCAGCTGCTACTGCAGACTTAAAATTTCTTTCTTGGAAAACATCCTTCCTTTTAGCAATTACTTCAGCTAGAAGGATATCTGAATTACAGGCCCTTATGGCAGTGGAGCCTTTCATCATCTTTCATGCGGACAGGGTATCTCTCAGGACCAATCCACCCTTCATGCCCAAGGTGGTTTCCAGTGTGGCTCTTAATCAGTCCATTCATTTGCCAACCTTCTTTCCCAGTCCACAGAACAAAGGGGAACAGATTCTGCATTCGTTGGATGTGCACAGACAACTTAGATTCTGCTTGGACGGGACTAAATATCGAAGAAAATCTGAACAACTGCTGGTAGCATTTGCTGCAGGGGCAGAGGGGAAGGCTATTTCAAAACAAACCATTTCTAAATGGATAAGCCATTACACTAATTTCTGCTATAAGCACCACGGAAAACCTATCCCCCAGGGATCAGATCTCACTCCACCAGGGCTGCATCTACTTCTGCAGCCTTTCTCAGAGGTGTTCCTACCAGGGATATCCTAGAAGCTGCTTCCTGGACTTCTGTACATACTTTCACCAAGCATTATCGTTTACCAATTTTCTCTAAATCCAGAGCTGGCTTTGCCACTGCTGTCTTGCAGGACCTTATAGCTGGCCCTAATGTTGTATAAACTCCTCCTCCCAACCATAGCTTTGGGAATCTACCCAAATGTAATGACTGCAACAGTGAAACACGAAGAACGTAGTACAGTTGTGTACACTTACCATAAATGTAGATGTTCGAGTGTATTCACTGTTGCAGCCCTGGTTACCCTCCCTCCAGCCCCCTATTTTTTTCTGGCTATACCTCTACTTTCCTTTACTATGCTTAAAAGCCTTTTTGGTGTATTTGCTTTTGGTTGAAGGTATACTTTTGTGTGTTTGTGTTTATTTGCTCCCCATTAGGGGGGGCACCTGACATCTGGGGCAAGAAAAACTGATGTAATGGTGTTGGCTGCATGTTTTATACCCCTGACGACCTGACGCCATGAAAGAAGGGACAGCAACCGACGCAGGACCCAAGACTTTGTTAATCAGGCCGACTGAGGGCAACCTGGCAGCAGATTACCCAAATGTAATGACTGCAACAGTGAATACACTCGAACATCTACATTTATGGTAAGTGTACATAACTGTACTTTTCCAATTCAGTTCCAAAAAATCCTACATATGTCTGTTTCTCCCACATGTTCAGTGGATTTAGTAAACCAGTATGTACGTAGCCCACTGTCTTGCGCTGCCAATATTAACCTTTCATTTCTTGATGTAAATTCAGCTCTCCTTAACCATTCCTGTGTTTGTTCTTGATCAACATGAGGCTCTTCCAGAAGTTTTCTGTACTTGCAACTATATTTATGTTTTTTCCACATTTCTGGTCCTTCACCTTATATTCTTTCTTTTGTTTTTTTTAGCACATTCAGTTGCTGCCTGGTTTTTATCCACTTCTGGTTTGATTTCCATTCATGCTTGACGTCGATAAGCTTCTGCTAAATTAAGCAGAGATGTCTTCTTAGATTTATTCTCCTCATGTTTCAAAACTTTCACCACATTTGGATCTTGTGAGGTCAGTAAATATGTGTGGAGTCCCATGATTGCAGATCTGTACATGTAATCACTTTCAAGGAGGCACATCCCTCCTCCAGAATGGGGAATATATAATCTTGGTATACTCACAGCAAAAAACTCAGTCTACAGGATAAAGTGCCTCCGTAGTGCAAAATTAAGAATTATGGAGCATAAACACAAAGGCACACCACTGGCTCGAATACTCAACGAAACTCTTTATTGAAAGTAGAACAGTAAGCGCTTTCGCATTACACAGAACGCTTCTTCAGACTTAATGAAATTTTAATAGCAAACTGCCATTTAAATAGCTCTTTATGCATCACCTGACCCATAATTGCCTACAATTAAAAACTTAAAGTGGTATACATAGCTATATATCCAGGTATATGTATATAAATATAGACTTAAAAATATATATAAAATATATAAAATATATCAAAAACACTATAAATACAATGTCTATAGTTTTTAGGGTAGCTTGCAGGTTCACTCTTAAGTAAGAGCATTGTTTTTCCTGTTGTTAACCAGTGTGGTGTCTGTTTGCGGTGTGCATATAAATCGTTCTTACTCATGGATAGATTCTCGTGTAAAGAAGTTAATACTTTAAGCCAAAAGTTAGGTACTGCATCTGGGCGTGGGTTTTTCCAATTAGTGGCTTTTCTCAACTTTATTTCAATCTCTCTAGCTGTTATTTCATCCCATTTCATATCCTGTACTTTTAAACTTCTTATTCGTTCTTTTACTTCTATCCATTTAGCATCTTTGTTATGTTCCACAAGATCTTCATAGATACTTCTCCAGAATGTATCTACCTCCTCTTTTTTTCGGCGGTCTATCAATTCCTTTTACCTTATTTCCCAATTCTCTATAAAACTTTTTTGGGTCCTCAGTAAATTGCTTATTTTGTGCTTTTCCCTTATATTTATCTTCGTATCTTCTGAGTCTTTCGCCTGTTTTGAAATTTTTAGTTTATCTCCAATAGTGCAATAGATCCTGGTCTGTTCTAATACTGCGCACTGCTTTTATCACATCTATCTTTCTTAATATTTTCGTTGATCTGTTCCCTCTTCTATAATCTTCTAACAGTGACACTTCTTGTCTTAGCTGCTTTATAGTTTTCTCTATTCGATGTTTCCATGATGGTATTCGCTTTCACCCCCGCTTTTCCCTCGCTACCCTATGTTCCTGTGGTAGAATTTTATCAGTTATTAATTTAGCAGCACAGTAATGTAGTCTGTTTACTTCTGTTATATCGCATGGATCTCTATGGATAGTCCTAATTACTGTGTTCATTTGTTTTATCAAGCTTCTGACTTTTGGGGTTTTATTAACCTTCTGTAGTCTATTTCTCTCATTGATCTTGATATATCTGTCTTTGTCTATTAAATCAAGCAACTCTTCTCTTAACTTCTTTTCTTCCATACTGAGGACACATCCCTTACTTTCTATTTCCTGCGGGCATTCTGTAGAAAGTTCTGTAACATCTTCTTGTGGCGCATTCTCTTCAATTTCATCCTGCGTCATCTGTTGCTTTGTCATATGGAAACTCACTGGCCTGTCACTCCTCAACATTGACTTCATCAGAGTTTCCTGTTCCTTTCCTTCCTGTCTAGCTTCAAGTGAACTTTTATACTGGTTTCCTGTGGAAGGCTCCAAAATATCTTGATATGGCACCTGACCTGTTGCTTCCTGTTCCACTAGTCTCCCCTTAATTTGGATATCCATTGCTCTATCCTGTTGTGCTTTCTGCATTTGATTTTCTACACTGAATCCTTCTCTTTGCAGCTGTTCCATTACCTCAATTTCTATTTCTTTGACTTCTCCATTACTAATCTCTTTTTCTACTTTTCTTCTTAGTCTACTTATTTTTTGTGTTGCAAAGTTTTCCATATCTGGATTTCTTTGCCTGTACTTTTCTTCAAATATCTTTGGTGCTGCTCTTTTTGTATTAGTTAGTTTTGCTTTCTCCTTTGCATAAATATTACACCATATTAAATCTCTTTTCCTTTCCTCTGTCCATATTTCTTCTTCACATGTCTCCTGATCTTCTTGCTTTTCCTTATTCTGGGGACTCACTCAATCATGCTGTGATGTAGTCTATTTTAGATCTTCTACATTAAATCCTTCACTTTGCAGGCACTCCATAACATCAACTTCTGTTTCTTTAACTTCTACTTTACTAATCGTCTTTTCTACATTAAATATTTATGCTTTTAGTCTTTTTATTGTGAAATTTTCCATATCTGGATGCCTTTGCCTGTATTTTTTCTTCGAATATCTTTGAAACTGCCTTCTGTATAGGTTCATAGGTAAAGTACTAGGCTATCTGCCTGAAGGCATTTATAAGCCTATCTAGAATGTGTTGGCTTTTGCCGCCCCCTTAGATTAGTTCCCTATGCCTCTGTCCAGCAGAGCCACTGAAGTGATCCTCGGGGTAAACTTTGTTTCCCATCCACTCATCAAGGTTTCTTTTGAAGAGTGTTAGCGAGGAGCTCTGCCTAATGTACATTGGAATCTTGTTCCAAAGCATGGGAAGTCTCTGGGACATGATTCTATCCCTCCAGCACGTCCCATTTATTGTTGTGGTGAGGTTTAGATCCCTAGAGCGTGTGGCTCGAGGGGATAAGGTTTTCTTTAGGTGGAGCATGTCCAACAGTTCTGGGTTGGACATGGCCTTGTATGTCAGGCAGAGCTCACCTCTGAGTAAGCGGTATGCAACCGAGTACAGCTGGAGTTTCTTCAGTCGAGCTGCATAGGGTATCTGTTTGAAGCCAGTGATCCTCTTGGTGAGGCACTTCTGTGGTCTTTTCAGCTGTTGCAGGTGTCTTGTAAGGTGCATCCTAAATGGGGCATTGTACTCTATGATGGGTCTGATGAGTAGAGGGGCACAATGACCTCTTTTGATCTGGACACAAACCCTTTTGTGATTAGGTGGGCCATGTAGAAGGATTTTCTAACCACTTTAGCAATGTGATTATCAAAGGTGAGATTGTTATCTACTTGGGTCCCCAGATCCCTTATTACGTATTCCGTATTTAGGGGACTATCACCTATGTGGTAGTTTGTGGGTACTTTGTTTTTTCCAAAGGGGGCGACTATGCACTTTTTGGCATTTAGCTTGAGGCCATGATTTTGACACCAGGTATCCATCTCAGTGAGACCCTTTTGGAAGATGTCTATGTCAGCCGGAGAGTCAATTATAGCCCCTAGTTTGCAGTCATTTGCGAACTTGGTCAGCCATAGTCCTCCTGTGCATGCCTGTACCTCTGAGAAGTATATGCCGAACAGGAGGGGTCCTAGGACTGAGCCCTGGGGAACGCCACTTGTAACCGGTTTAGAGTCGGACCTAGCTCCCACAACTCTCACCATGTGGGTTCTGTCCGTGAGCCAGTTGGCAACCCATCTTGTGATGTAGGGGTTTATGTTCTGGCTGGTGAGCTTGTCTATAATACCAGAATGGGGAATGGTGTTGAAGAAGGTCTAGGTAGACTGTGTGTACCACCTTTCCCTTGTCTATAGCTTTGGTAACTGTCATAAAGAAGTCCACCAGGTTTAGGAGACATGCTCTGCCCTTAACAAAGCCAAACTGGGTAGGGTCCAGTGTTTGGAAGTTCCCAATGTCTCTTTTAATGAGTTCCATGATGATGCACTCCATAGCCTTGCAGACCAAGCTAGTCAGGCTTATAGGGCGATAGTTCCCAGGGTCTGTTGTGGCTCCACCTTTGTGGAACGGAATAACCATTGCTGTAAGCCAATCTATGGGTACATATCCGAGTGAGGCGTTAGTTCGTCTTTGAGCTCATGTAGGACGCAGCCTGGGACACCGTCCGGTCCCATTGATGCTGTGTTTTTGGCTTTGGAGAGGGCTGTTTTAACCTGAGTGTCTGTGATTTCAGGGACTCTACATTCTTCTGATATGGTTATGGGCCCTTTTGGGGGTGAAGTTTGCGCTAAACCTCTCTGCCAGGATGTTGGCGATATCGGTAGGCTCAGTTTATTGTGTGCCATTCTGCACTAACTCCGTGCAGATCTGTGCATTGCCACTTAGATTCTTGACATAGCTAAAGAGTGCCTTATGGTTATCTTTGGAGTCCTTGGCAATTTTTCTTTCAAAGCTCGCCTTGGATGATTTTATAAGGGATCGTAGTTTCTTGCTGATACTGATCAAGGATGTCTTCCCTTCTTGGGATTTTACTCTCTTCTGTACTAGTTTCCTCCTCCTATTGTATAGCTTGTTTATGGCAGGAGTCCACCAGACTGGTTTCCTTTTCTTGGAGGAGTGAGTCTTGGTTTTGCTTGGGATGGCACGATCCATGCATTCTTGTAGGTGCCTGTAGAATGCATTAGTAAAGGATTTTGCAGCTTGGACAGCATTATTCTTCTGCATGGGGGCTTTGAAACTTTCCACCTCGGTCTTAGGTAACGCGAAGTTTGTTTTTGAAAAGTTTTTACAGTGGTTTCCTTGTCCGGGGGTGGGGGCGGAATGTGGATATCCAAAGTGATTTGTTTATGGTCAGATCTAATCAGCGAGGGGTTGACCTTCGGTGTGGAACCCCGGTCGCCTAAGTTGGTGATGACCAGATCTAGTATGTTGTCACCTCTGGTGGGAGTGTTGACCAGTTGAACCAGGGTGTTTGAGTTTATAAATTCTAGGAAATGTTGGGCAAGGCAGTTAGTACTTGAGTAGTTCTCCCAGTTAATGTTTGGATAATTGAAATCACCCAATATTAGGGTGTTTGGTAGGACCTTTATGTTTCCCAGTGTTTTCAGAAATGCGGAATGGGGGTCCTGGGACATGGCGGGTGATCTGTAGCAAGCTATAATTTGAATTGCAGTTTTGCCCGTTTAGTTGCATGTGGATGATCTCTGAAGCATTGTGCTGTGCCACTAACCTGGAGGTGTGGGTATCTTTGATGAATATGATTACGCCCCCACCTTTTGTATTTCGGTTTGGGTTCTGTGGCCGAAATGTATGGTATGAGTTGTAGCCTGGTAGTGCTGGGGTGCTCTCTGGAGCCTTAAACCAGGTTTCTGTTACTGCATATATATCGATTTTCTCCATACTGAGGAGTGCCTCGAGTGCGTGCATTTCGAGGTTTAAACTTCTGGCATTAAGTAGCATTACCCTCAGTTTTTTGTTACTTGTGCTATTTACGGCAGTGGGTTTGTCCTTTGAGTCTTGCCTAAAAAAGGCACTATGGGGGTGGCAAGAGCCTTGGCCAGTATTCGAAAGCCTAAGGGTGACAGGTGAAAGTAGTCTCTAGCGAAGCAGCGTGGCTTGTCGAGCATGTCATCCCAGGTGGGCAGACACTGGATCCCCTTTGAATGACACCAGAAACTTAGCCATTTGTTGCAATCGAGAATTCTTTCTTTATACCGTGGTATCATTCTTGGTGAGGGCAGGATGCTACTCAGGGTCAGGGTCATACCGACCTGGGCTCCGTGATCAGAGAGATCTTCCATTTCTCTTTTCATGTAGTCCAGGGAGGTACAGCTTAGATCATTCACACCAACATGGACAATGACAGAGCCATATTTGTCCTTGTTTTGGAGTGACCTGAGTGCTTGTGTTATGTGGCAGACCCCGGCACCCGACAGGCAGCTAACAGTAACCTTCTCCTTATTCAGCCTAGTGAGTGAGACGTCAGTGCGCCTGACTGTAGAGTCACCTATTACTAGTATGTTGGATATGTTATTTTGCCTTAAGGGCTGTGATTGCATGGCACACTGGTTTTGTGAAGTGTTTGTTTCATGGTTTGTGTTGGGGGGTGGAGGTTGCTTGGATGTTTGCTTTGGAGGTGTCTGTTGGTTTTGCAGATTTTTATTTAGAGCCTCCGAGTATGTTTTCATGTATTTGTGTTTTTTTGCCGGTGCTGGTTTAATGGGTCTTTGTGAGACTGGTGGTGTGTGATGCAAGTATTTCCCTTCTCCTCTTGACTGTCTGATCCAGTCTTGGGTTGAGAGAGCTTAGCCTTCAGTTTGGCTGTATAATTGCATCTCTGTCATGTATTAGTTTTTGGTGGTAGGAGGAGAGGGTTGTCTGTGTACATGAGACAGTTGTAACATTGCTTCAAAATGCCCAGGTTCACCAGTTGGACTGGAGAGTACACCTGAAACTGCCCTTTGGACATGCCTGGATAGGTACAGTGAACTATTTTACTGGATGGCTGCTAAGGTTGAATAGAGAGCCTTGTCCTTCTGTACAGTACAGGAGGGTCTAGTGCTAGGGTTTCTAAGTGCTTGCTATACGTTTTGAACAAGTGCTGGGCTGAGAAATGAATGGCTTGAGTGCTTAAGTTGAAAGTTTGTCTAGTTCCAAGGGAAAAATTGAAGAGGAGGCTTTGTGGAGCCGGGAATAGTTTTACCCTAGCTAACCGGCGCTGCCCGGCACGCAAAATGGGGCAAGTGCAGTATTTATAGCAAGGAAGTGAAAGAAATAGAAATTAGCCCAAAATGGCCAATAAACTACTAATTTCTGGACCAAAACCACTCCTCCAGAGACAGATAGGCTGCTCAAAGCTCCCCTCTTTCACAGGTGAACAGAGAAACTTTCTTTATCCAAGTAAGGTATGAGCAAATACAGAGATTTGTAACACAGCACTGAATTTAGTACTAACCTGAAAACTGGACTATACTAGCTTAGAAAGGTATATATATATATATTTTTTTTTCTTTTTTCAGAAAATAAAGCAGATACAATAAAAAAAAACAATTTAAATGCACAGAAAAGGATACTTATTGCTATATACCGCAGATCAGAGTTGTAGTCAATGCCCCTAGTAATAAAGTAGGAAGAAACACAAATACAGTAAAAGCAGATGAATAAAGTGCAGTTTATATATATATATATATATATATATATATATATATATATATATATATATATATATATATAAAACAGTAGAAAATTAACAAACTGATTTAAACAAGTTACCCAATTAACCAGAAAAAAAGCTCAAACCTGAGCCCTGTTCCAGCAGTCTTCAAGTCAGACAAGTTCTGACTGCACACTTCTGCTACTAGGGTGCAGGGGAACCTTCTCCAAAAAAGATGGCCTGGATCAGTGCTCAAGGTATACAAACAAAGCTAGATTCAGCAGGCCTGAATCTGGTCTATGCTACAGCAACACGGTGCACCAATTTCAGAAAGAAACAGTTCAAATAAGCAGGCACAATAAGCCTGTGACCAGAAATTCCTAGCTCAGAAGGGCAGAATCCAGCCTCTCCTCCCACAAGAGTGCAGACCACAAGCCCTCTTAATGTAGAATAACTGGCCTGAAGACACAAGATATTAGTTAACTTGGCTTTCTCCTTTGCATAAATATTGCACCATATCTAATCTCTCTTTCTTTCCCATGTCCATATTTCTTTTTTATATTTTTCAAATATCTCTAGGTTTTGTTATTTGTATTTTCTAACTCCTTCAGAGGCTTCTTTTAGGGGACTACCACCTATGTGGTAGTTTGTGGGTACTTTGTTTTTTCCAAAGGGGATGACTATGCACTTTTTGGCATTTAGCTTGAGGCCATGATTTTGACACCAGGTATCCGTCTCAGTGAGACCCTTTTGGAAGATGTCTTTGTCAGCGGAGAGTCAATTATAGCCCCTAGTTTGCAGTCGTTTGCGAACTTGGTCAGCCATAGTCCTCCTGTGCATGCCTGTACCTCTGAGAAGTATATGCAGAACAGGAGGGGTCCTAGGACTGAGCCCTGGGGAAATGTCACTTGTAACCAGTTTAGAGTTGGACCTAGCTCCCACAACTCTCACCATGTGGGTTCTGTCCGTGAGCCAGTTGGCAACCCATCTTGTGATGTGGGGTTTATGTTCTGGCTGGTGAGCTTGTCTATAATACCAGAATGGGAATGGTGTTGAAGAGCGAGGTCTAGGTAGGCTGTGTGTACCACCTTTCCCTCGTCTATAGCCTTGGTAACTGTCTTAAAGAAATCCACCAGGTTTAGGAGACATGCTCTGCCTTTAACAAAGCCAAACTGGGTAGGGTCCAGTGTTTGGAGGTTCCCAATGTCTCTTTTAATGAGTTTCATGATGATGTGCTCCATAGCCTTGCAGACCAAGCTAGTCAGGCTTATAGGGCGATAGTTCCCGGGGTCTGTTGTGGCTCCACCTTTGTGGAACGGAATAACCGTTGCTGTAAGCCAGTCTATGGGTACATATCCGAGTGAGGGGTTAGTTCGTCTTTGAGCTCATGTAGGACGCAGCCTCGGACACTGTCTGGTCCCATTGATGCTGTGTTTTTGGCTTTGGAGAGGGCTGTTTTAACCTGAGTGTCTGTGATTTCAGGGACTCTACATTCTTCTGGTATGGTTATGGGCCATTTTGGGGGTGAAGTTTGCACTAAACCTGTCTGCCAGGATGTTGGCTTATCGGTAGGCTCAGTTTATTGTGTGCCATTCTGCACTAACTCCGTGCAGATCTGTGCATTGCCACTTAGATTCTTGACATAGCTAAAGAGTGCCTTGTGGTTATCTTTGGAGTCCTTGGCAATTTTACTTTCAAAGCTTGTCTTGGATGATTTTATAAGGGATCGTAGTTTCTTGCTGATACTGATCAGGGATGTCTTCCCTTCTTGGGATTTTACTCTTTTCTGTACTAGTTTCCTCCTCCTATTGTATAGCTTGTTTATGGCAGGAGTCCACCAGACTGGTTTCCTTTTCTTGGAGGAGTGAGTCTTGGTTTTGCTTGGGATGGCACGATCCATGCATTCTTGTAGGTGCCTGTAGTATGTATTAGTAAAGGATTTTGCAGCTTGGACAGCATTATCCTTCTGCATGGGGGCTTTGAAACTTTCCACCTCGGTCTTAGGTAACGCGAAGTTTGTTTTTGAAAAGTTTTTACAGTGGTTTCCTTGTCCGGGGGTGGGGGCGGAATGTGGATATCCAAAGTGATTTGTTTATGGTCAGATCTAATCAGCGAGGGGTTGACTTTCGGTGTGGAACACTGGTCGCCTAAGTTGGTGATGACCAGATCTAGTATGTTGTCACCTCTGGTGGGAGTGTTGACCAGTTGAACCAGGGTGTTTGAGTTTATAAATTCTAGGAAATGTTGGGCAAGGCAGTTAGTACTTGAGTAGTTCTCCCAGTTAATGTTTGGATAATTGAAATCACCCAATATTAGGGTGTTTGGTAGGACCTTTATGTTACGCAGTGTTTTCAGAAATGCGGAATGGGGTCCTGGGACATGGTGGGTGATCTGTAGCAAGCTACAATTTGAATTGCAGTTTTGCCGTTGTTAGTTGCAAGTGGATAATCTCTGAAGCATTGTGCTGTGCCACTAACCTGGAGGTGTGGGTATCCTTGATGAATATGATTACGCCCCCACCTTTTGTATTTCGGTTTGAGTTCTGTGGCCGAAATGTATGGTATGAATTGTGGCCTGGTAGTGCTGGGGTGCTCTCTGGAGCCTTAAACCAGGTTTCTGTTACTGCATATATATCGATTTTCTCCATACTGAGGAGTGCCTCGAGTGCGTGCATTTCGAGGTTTAAACTTCTGGCATTAAGTAGCATTACCCTCAATTTTTTGTTACTTGTGCTATTTACAGCAGTGGGTTTGTCCTTTGAGCCTTGCCCAAAAAAGGCACTATGGGGGTGGCAAGAGCCTTGGCCAGTATTCGAAAGCCTAAGGGTGTCAGGTGAAAGTAGTCTCTAGCGAAGCAGCGTGGCTTGTCGAGCATGTCATCCCAGGTGGGCAGACACTGGATCCCCTTTGAATAAAACCAGAAACTTAGCCATTTGTTAAAATCGAGAATTTCTTCTTTATACCGTGGTATCATTCTTGGTGAGGGCAGGATGCTAGCCAGGGTCATACCAGCCTGGGCTACGTGATCAGAGAGATCTTCCATGTCTCTTTTCATGTAGTCCAGGGAGGTACGGCTTAGGTCATTCACACCAGCATGGACAATGACAGAGCCATATTTGTCCTTGTTTTGGAGTGACCTTGAGTGCTTGTGTTATGTGGCGGATCCCAGCACCCGACAGGCAGCTAACAGCAACCTTCTCCTTATTCAGCCTAGTGAGTGGGACGTCAGTGTGCCTGACTGTAGAGTCACCTATTACTAGTATATTGGATATGTTATTTCGCCTTAAGGGCTGTGATTGCATGGCACACTGGTTTTGTGAATTGTTTGTTTCGTGGTTTGTGTTGGGGGGTGGAGGTTGCTTGGATTTGGAGGTCTCTGTTGGTTTTGCAGATTTTTATTTAGAGCCTCCGAGTATGTTTTCATGTATTTGTGTTTTTTTTGCCGGTGCTGGTTTAATGGGTCTATGTGAGACTGGTGGTGAAGTATTTCCCTTCTCCTCTTGACTGTCTGATCCAGTCTTGGGTTCAGAGAGCTTAGCCTTCAGTTTGGCTGTATAATTGCATCTCTGTCATGTATTAGTTTTTGGTGGTAGGAGGAGAGGATTGTCTGTGTACATGAGACAGTTGTAACATTGCTTCAAAATGCCCAGATTCACCAGTTGGACTGGAGAGTACACCTGAAACTGCCCTTTGGACATGCCTGGATAGGTACAGTGAATTATTTTACTGGATGGCGGGTAAGGTTGAAAAGAGAGCCTTGTCCTTCTGTGCAGTACAGGAGGATCTAGTACTGGGGTTTATAAGTGCTTGCTATAAGTTTTGAGCAAGTGCTGGGCTGAGAAATTAATGGCTTGAGTGCTTAAGTTGAAAGTTTCTCTACTTCCAAGGGAAAAATTGAAGAGGAGACTTTGTGGAGCCGAATAGTTTACCCCTTAGCCAAGGCTGCCGACATACGCAAAAAATGGGGCAAGTGCAGTATTTACAGCAAAGGAAGTGAGAAATACCTCCAGAGACAGATAGGCTGCTCAAAGCTCCCCTCTTTTCTGGGTGAACAGAAACTTTCTTTATCAAGCAGATACAATAAAAAAAAACAATTTAAATGAACACAAATACAGTAAAGCAGATGAATAAAGTGCAGTTTATATATATATATATATATATATATATATATATATATATATATATATATATATATATATATATAAAACAGTAGAAAACAAACTGATTTAAACAAGTTACCCAATTAATCAGAAAAAAAGCTCAAAACTGAGCCCTGTTCCAGCAGTCTTCAAGTCAGACAAGGTCTGACTGCACACTCCTGCTACTAGGGTGCAGGGGAACCTTCCCCAAAAAAAGATGGCCTGGATCAGTGCTCAAGGTATACAAACAAAGCTAGATTCAGCAGGCCTGAATCTGGTCTAGGCTACAGCAACACGGCGCACCAATTTCAGAAAGAAACAGTTCAAATAAGCAGGCACAAAAGCCTGTGACCAGAAATTCCTTGCTCAGAAGGGCAGAATCAAGCCTCTCCTCCCACAAAAGTGCAGACCACAAGCCCTCTTAATGTAGAATAACTGGCCTGAAGACACAAGATATTAGTTAACTTGGCTTTCTCCTTTGCATAAATATTGCACCATATCTAATCTTTTTTATATTTTTCAAATATCTCTAGGTTTTGTTATTTATATTTTCTAACTCCCTCAGAGGCTTCTTTTTCCAAAGAGGTCAGAGTTTCTTGATCCATATACTGTTTTACAAAAATCTGTTGTATTAATGAATGCAAATTTTTATTTGAAGCTTATGACAGTCTTTCCTGCGGAAGTATTTTTCTTTCCTCTAATTTCTTTCTTAATCGTTTTGTATATCTTGTTTGGAAATTCTGGGCTTTTTACATAATAGTAACAATACATAATTTCGTTCTTATCCTCAATAGTCCACTCTGTCGTCTTTATGGCTCTTGTTTGGCCAATCAATTTTTGTTGTTTTTGTGGACTACTACTTCCTTCTACAACAGGGGGGCCATCCTCTACAACTTCTCCTCTGTGTGCCTGCCTGTTCCCTTCTTCACATCTGCATATTCTAGTCACCTATAAAAAGGGTAAACCCTTTCTGAAAGGCCTGAGTCCTGTAAAAAAAAAAAAAAAAAAACTTATGGAAAGGCTTGGGTTAACAGTTTTTTGATTTCATATACTGAATTTTCTGCAGAGCTAAAATTGATGGTTCTCTCTTAACTATGACACACATCCTCTTTCTGTCTCTTCACAGAAGTTATTAACCAGTTCTAGGACATAATCCCTAACATCAGTGATAATTGGCTGTTTATCTGGCTGTGTATGGGGATCCTGACCCCTGTTTCAGACAGTAAGCCAAATTAAGTTCTTTTTACTTCCCCATTTTCTGGTTTTGTGTGCATCTCCTAATGTCTGCTGTTATCAATCCACGTCCCTCTAGTGTTGCATAGCTCAGCCATATAATCAATTCCAAACACTGTCGTAGTAGTATTAGTAACCTGTAAGAACTTTAATCACCAATCACCCTCTGAACTCCTGTATTCATATTACAGATTGACAGTAAACTTGTATACAACAGTGCTTCAGAAGAGTGAGACGTCTGCTCTGAATTGTCACTGGCCTGCCCCCACCAAGTACCAAATCATTCGTATGAAATACAGTTCCTTAGAATATATAGTCATTCACCCCCTTCCTCAGCTGCACATCAGTAAAACAGAGCCGTAATCAACACAAAAATATGAATGAAAAACTACAGCAATGGAAATTTCAAGAAATATTTTTAATGTCATTATTCTATATCACTGGATTTATTTTTAGATATTTTGTATCCATATTGTCAAATACTGGTCTTATAGATCCTGTGTCACGAAAAGTTGCACAAAGGTAACTAGTTGAGAGCACACAACACCCACTACATCCTCCCTGCCTTTGACTCCCCCCATTCATTTGAAAGCTTTTTTAAGAGGAAGCAAGTCTTATTCCTTGATCCCAAGCTATGTCCATAACCTGCTAAAATAGCTGTCACATTTGACATCCCTTGATCCCAAGCTATGTCCTTAACCTTTTAAAGTTATCACATTTGACATCCCTTGATCCTGAGCTCTGTGCATAACCTTTTATAGCCATCATATTTGACATACCTTGATCCCAAGCCAATTCCATAACCTTTTATAGCCATCACATTTGACATTCCTTAAGACTGTTTTCCATTTTAATAAAGCCAAATGTTCAGCACTCTTAGAAAATATAATTTCTGCTCACTACTTTAAGAGCTGCTTGTTGAAGAGAGGAAATGGCTATCTTCTAGCATTCCTTGGTTTGCTCGGGACTTCTTGCTCTCCCAACATGTTTTGCATTGTATTACTCTGTGTCTGCTGTTAATTAGCAATGTGGCATGCCTGTAAAGCGGCTTCTTCCAGGTCAGTAAATGATGCGACTCCCACTGAGAAAAATATTTTTGTATGACTGGGTAAAACAACCTAAATTTTCTTTCTGTCTGCTGAGAATGAAGGTGGGGATGAATGTATTCCTCATTTTGCGCTTACCATCCGAGGAGTCATGATCAACAAAAATACATTTGTCCTCCTATTCTAGTTGCCTGACACATTTTCACAGGGCCTGTAGAATCTAATCTTCCTGACAGAATGTTTCGAAGCATACCAGTATACCCTATGGGGACAGGAGTTGTGGAGTGCACTATAATCCTATTGTATGGTGCATTCTTTTCATTTTTCCTAGCCTGTGTGGAAAGTGTTTTTTTTTTTTTCTTCTTTTTATAGAAGTACAAATGTCTCTCTCCTATGCCTCTTCCATAAAACCTTAAACTTTTTTTTTCTGGATCTGTTTTCATGATCCAAGAATATGGCCTCCACTAAGTCTAGTCACACTTCCAGTGTTTGAATCTTAGTTTCCATACTGTATGTTCTCATTATTCAGACCTTAGAGTGCATCAGAATGATTGTTTAGGGATGACTGTATTTCTTGAAGTTTTCCAGTTCTTGGTGATGCCCTGTGTAAGCCTAGAGTTAATTTTCTGAAGCCCCTAGAAAATTAACTTAAGCAAGACATTTTCAGTTATACTTACCAATGTGTTTTCCATGTGTGTCAGCGTGCTCTCCATTGCAGCAATTTTCTTGTTTTGCATAGTACACTTTGATTGAAGTAGCTCTTGGCTATTTTCTTGAGTTGTTTATTTTCCTTTTTGAATGGGGACATATAGACAAACTGCTCAAATATTTTTAACATCCTTCAACAACTGTTTCCAGCAAGCTCAATAAATTCAAACCCACTCTTTAACCTACATAGTTGGGTAAGAAATTGATGCCTAGACTACATTCCCCATACTGGAATACCTTACATTCTTTTGTCTAATCAGCATTTTCGTTATCGAGATACTTATGGGTTGATATTTAATGATTTTAATTCATTAGTTTTTTTTTTGTACATGTTGCAGAATAATTGGCGCTGTGCTAACAAGGTGAAGATGAGCAACATGCTCTCGTAAGTAGATCCCAAGAGTCATTTTGCATAGAGGTTCGTAGGTGCGTACTAGGCTAACGACCCTACTGCTCTTTAAGCCTAGCCGTGCATCCCATGCATATGCTGCATGATGACTCTCTCCATGATTTATATAGTGTATTAGCCATGCAGGTGGATCAAAATTTATTTTGGTCTCATGTGACTTTCCTGTTTGAAAATGTGTACCACTGTAACCTGTAGCTGTTGGTCAAGAATGTGCTCAACTACTTGAAACATGGCTTATACGGGTTTAGATAGATTTTCCTTAATTCTGTACATGAAGCACCAGGCATTTTGGCCAATCTGCGGAGCTGATGTTTTTAATTCTATCAACAGTTATATCAATATCTAGTCACATAATAGATGCATGCCTTCCTTTGTGTAGCATTCTGATGTATCTTTCCTTTTTTGTTAAATTTGAGGGGAAAAACAGCAAATTTATTTTTGACATCTATATTTATTTTTCTGTTACATATCCTCGTATTCTAATGTAATCTTTTTTTCTTTTAATTTATCTATCTCATTTTAATATCTTACTGGTGTATGTTTTTGAATACAGTCATTAGTAGTGTCCTAGTACTCATTGTTAGCATCCTGAGCAAAATTATTTGGGTCATCAAGGATAGTATAGTCCTTAAGGTATTTAATACCTTGTGTAATAGTTTCTATTGCTAATTTCAGGATGGATGATTTTATTTATGTTTGAGTTTTTATTATGTTAAAAATGATGGTATCACATTTGTTAATTACGCAGAGTAGATTCATGGGTAAGGATCATGAATATTCTAGGTTTGACAGTATGATGACTAAGTATTCTCACCTGTAGTTGGATTTCTTGCTTTTTTAATTGTTTTGCTTAATATAATCAGTTAGCATCTGAGCACACTTATTTGATGTTGAATAGCTTATTTGAGTCATTGTTTTGGTCATTGCTATAAGGAACAGATTTTCTATGAATTTTTACTTCATGGAGTTTAATCAGGAAATTGTCGTGCCCTCGGGGGTGTTTGGTGGATTCTTGTAATAATATATTAATTTCCACTATCATTTGTCATTTTTATGGACAGTTTATAGTGGTGAGCTGTTTTCTTGCTTATGGCTTTAAGTTTCCTTTTAAAATAATAAAACACTACACCCAGTTCCATTGGCACCCTGGAATGTGTGATGATGCACTTTTTGATCTTTAAACCAGGTTTCAGTAACACTACACTTGCATTGCTGGAACCTGTGTTCTGAGAGACAATCTATCTGGAAGTATACAGAGCGAAGTATATTTTTTTGGTTTTAGAGTTTGTACTGTTAATTGTTGCTTATAATATTTCAGATCTCTGCTGAAAGTGTTTTCCCCACATCCCCCTATTTTCTGCTGTGTCTTCAGTTGGTATAACTGTTTTTTACAGCTTGTGTGTTATCTAACTCAAGGATCACTTGCATAAAATTAGACCTGTTAGTAACAGCCTGCATTTCATTGCTGGAACCTGTGTTCTGAGAGACTACTTTTCAATCTATCTGGAAATATACAGAGCTTAGTATTTTTTTTGGTTTTAGAGTTTGTACTGTTAATTGTTGCTTATAGTTTTTCAGATCTCTGCTGAAAGTGTTTTCCCCACCTGCCCCTATTTTCTGTTGTGTCTTCAGTTGGTATAACTGGTTTTTACAGCTTGTGTGTTATCTAACTCAAGGATCACTTGCATAAAATTAGACTTGTTAGTAACAGCCTACATTTCCTTGCTGGAACTTGTGTTCTGAGAGACTGCTTTTCGGTCTATCTGGAAATATACAGAGCTAAGTATATTTTTTTGGTTTTAGAGTTTGTACTGTTAATTGTTGCTTATAGTTTTTCAGATCTCTGCTGAAAGTGTTTTGTCCCACCCACCCTATTTCTGGCTTGTAGTTTAAATTTGGTGGCTTTTGCAGTTGCCCACCCCACTGTAGATTTGATCTGGGACACTCCCCCAGTCCCATCTCTTTACCACATTCTTCCTAATAAACTCCTTCTGCACTTGCTTTTAGTCCTTTTTAATTTAATTGCATTTTTTAAACTGTGTTTGGTGGTCTAGTATTGCTACATACTCAAGTGTGCTAGCTTGAATTGCATGTGAATTGTTTTTACTGCTGTTTAGCTACTTTTCTGTAAAAAAGAATATATACTGTAAGCCTGTTTCCTACCTTTCCTGTAATTAGTGTAGACAATATACATATTTGCTGTATCCAGGACTGTATGTAAGCTTCTGAGCCCCCCAAGCCTTTGTGTGTTGGAGGGAAGCCTTCTAGCTTATCAGTGGGAGTGGTAAGCACTAGGTAACCTGTCTACCAAATAAGGAATGGTTCTGGCCCAGAAATTGTAGTTATTGGCCGTTTGGGCAATCTTTTCCATCTCTCTTAACTTTCTGATTTGAAAGCCTGCATTTGCACTTGTTTCTGTCCTGTAACTTGTCAAGTGCAGGTACAGATTCTTAGTTTTAGCACTTAAATTTGCTTATTCGTGCTCAGCACTTGTTCAGAACTTGTAAGCACTAAATAAGTTACTAATTACTATAACACTCAACCTTCCTCATTATCTAGAGGAAAACAGTTTTTGTACTTACTTTTCTCACTTGCTTAGAGAAAAACAGCTCTTGTACTCACTTTCCTCACTTATCTAGAGGAAAATAGTTTTTTTATTCAGGCATGTCAAAGGGTCAGCTCCCAGTGCTCTCTCCTGTCTATCTGATGAATCTGGGCATTTTGAGGCAATGTAGAAATTGCCTCATATACACAGACAACCCTCTCCTCCTACCACCCAACACTACAACCTGTGAGAGATGCACTTATCTAGCCAAACTGGAGGTAAAGCTCTCTCCAACCAAGACTGAATTTGACAGTCGAAAAGAAGGTAAACATTTGCACCACACCACACTACACTCATCACATAGTCTCACTAAATCTACACCACCAAAATTCACACATAGTAACCTCCATCCCCCAACACAACCCAAATGACACACAGCCCACAGACTCAGTGTGCCACTCAACCACAGCCAATAAGGCAAAACAACATACTCAACACACTAGTCATAGGTGACTCTATAGTCAGGCACACTGATGTCCCACTCACCAGGCTAAACAAGGAGAAGGTTACTGTCCGCTGCCTGTCGGGTACCAGGATCCACCATATAACCCATGCACTCAGGTCACTCCACAACAAGTACAGATCTGACTCTGTCCATGTTGGTGTGAATGACCTGAGAAGTACCTCCTTGGACTACATGAAAAGAGACATGGAAGAGCTCTCTGATCTTGTAGCCCAGGCAGGTATGACCCTAGCCCTGAGTAGCATTCTGCCATCACCCAGAATGATACCGCAGTACAAGGGCAAAATGATTGACTTCAACAATTGGCTAAGCTTTTGGTGTTATTCTAAGGGGATTCAGTATCTGTCTGCTTGGGATGAAATAGTCGACAGACCACAATGCTTTGCCAGAGATGGCCTGCACCTGTCGCCCCTGTGATTCCGGATACTGGCTAAGGCTCTTGCCGCCCCTATAGTGCCTTTTTTAGGCAAGGTTCAAATGACAAATTCACCACTGTAACAGGAACAGGCAAGCAAAAACTGAGGGTAATGCTACTCAATGCTAGAAGTCTAAATCTCAAAATGCACTCACTCGAGGCACTCCTTAAAATGGAGAACATCGATATCTGTGCAGTGACTGAGACCTGGTTCAAGGCTGCAGAGAGCACCCCTGCACTACAAGGCTATAACTCATAACACACTTTTCAGCCATGTAACCTGGACCAAAACACCAAAGGCGGAGGTGTGTCCATATTCATTAAGGATATTCACACCTCCAGGCTAGTTGCTCCGCATAATGCATCCGAGGTTATCCAAGTGCAACTAACTCTGGGAAAAACTGTAGTCCAAATTGTAGCTTGCTACAGATCCCCCACCATGCCCCAGGATTCCCACTCCTCTTTTCTTGATGTACTGGAAAATATTAGGGTTCAGCCAAACACCCTAATAATAGGTGACTTCAACTACCCCACCATTAACTGGGAAAACTACTCGTGTACCAACTCCTTAGCTCAACGCTTTCTGGAATTCATAAAATCCAATGCCCTGGATCAAATTATCCACACCCCCACCAGGAGCAGCAATATCCTAGACCTAGTCATTACCAACATGAGTGACCGGTGTTCCACACCTGAAATCAACTCCTCGTTGGTCCGATCCGACTATAAGCTAATCACCCTTGATATCCACATCCTGCCCCCAGCCCCCATTAAGGAAACCACGGTAAAAAATTCTCCAAAGCCAACTTCATGCTTTTTAAGACAGAAGTGGCGAACCTCATGACACCCATGCAGATGGACAGTACAGTTACAACTGCTGAATCCTGCACAAATGCACTCTATACGCACTTAAACAAGTGCATGGATTGTGCTATCCCAAAGAGAACCAAGATGCTATCCTCCAAAAAAAGGAAGCCAATCTAGTGGTCCCCTGCCATAAACAAACTCTACAACAGAAGGAAGAAACTGTCACAAAAGTGAGTAAAATCCCATGAGTGGAGGAGCTCCCTGGTCAGCCTCAGTAAGAAGCTGAAATCCCGTATAAGATCCTCCAAAGCTAGCTATGAAAACAAAATCGCCACTAATTCTAAGGACATCCACAAAGCATTCTATAGTTATGTCAAGAATCTCGATGGCAACACCCAGATCTTCTCTGAGTTACAGCACAAAGGCACGAAAATTACAGAACCAACTGATATTGCCAACATCCTGGCAGATAGGTTCAGTGCTAACTTTACCCCCCCCCCCACCCCCTAAAGGGCCCATATCTATACAGGAAGAATGCAGAGTCCCTGTAATCACAACTACGCAGGTAAAAGCTGCACTCTCTAAAGCCAAAAACACAGCATCCATGGGACCGGACAATATCCCAGGCTGCGTTTTACATGAACTTCAGAACAAACTGGCTCCCCACTTAAGCACCATGTTCAAGAATAGCTTCGCATCAGGCTTTGTGCCCACTGAATGGCACACTGCAACAGTTATCCCACTCCACAAAGGGGGAGCCACCACTGATCCCGGGAACTATCGACCTATTAGCCTGCTCAGCCTGGTCTGCAAGGCCATGGAACGTATCATCATGGAACTCATAAACAAAGACATTGGTAGCCTCCAAACTCTGGATCCCACCCAGTTCGGGTTTGTGAAAGGCAGATCATGCCTCCTGAACCTGATCGACTTCTTTGAGGCAGTCACTAAAGCCGTAGATGAGGGTAAGGTGGTTCACACAGCCTATCTTGACCTCGCCAAGGCTTTCGACACCATCCCCCATTCTGGAATTATAGCTAAACTCACTAAACTAGGTATAAATCCCTATGTCACAAGATGGGTTGCCAACAGGCTCACTGACAGAACTTATACTGTAAAAGTTGTAGATTTCAAATCTGACCTCAAAGCAGTAACAAGCGGAGTACCACAGGGTTCCATCCTGGGACCTCTCCTGTTTGGTATCTACTTCTCTGAAGTACAGGCTAACACAGAAGGCCTCTGGCTAACAAAGTTCTCAGATGACTGCAAACTAGGAGCCATAGTCAAGTCCCCAAATGATGTGGCCATCCTACAGAAGGACCTCGCTGAGACAGATGCCTGGTGTCAGAGCCATGGCCACAAGCTCAATGCCAAAAAGTGCAGTGTCATCCGAGTTGGTAAAAACTCTGTACCCATGAACTACCACATAGGCAGCAATCTACTTAACACCGAATGTGTGATGAGAGACCTTGGGACTCAGGTGGATAGTAGTCTCTCCTTTTATAGTCACATCGCCACAGTAGTCAGGAAGTCCTTCTACGTGGCACACCACATCATAAAAGGGTTCCCATCCAGGAAAAAAGAGGTCATTGTTCCCCTCTACTCGACACTCATTAGACCCATTATAGAGTACAACGCCTCTTTTGGAATGTACCTCACAAGACATCTGCAGCAGCTGGAAAGGCCACAGAAGTACCTCACAAAGAGGATTACTGGCCTTAAACAAATGCCCTACACTGGCCGCCTCAGAAAACTCCAGCTTTACTCCGTAGCATATCGCCTACTCCGAGGTGATCTCTGCCTAACATATAAAGCTATGTTAAACCCAGAGCTGTTGGACATGCTACACCTAAAGAAATCCCAATCCCTCCGAGCTACACGCTCTAAGGACCTAAACCTTGTCACCACAATAAACAGGACATGCTGGAGGGACAGATTCCTGTCCCAGAGACTTCCCATACTCTGGAACAAGCTACCCATCTATGTCAAGCAAAGTTTTTCATTAGCACTCTTCAAGAAAAATCTTGATGAGTGGATGGGAAATAGGAAATACACCCCAGGGATCCCTTCTGTGTCTCTGCTCGACAGTGGCACAGGAAAATAAGTTTCTTGGGTGGCATAAGCCAGGGAACCTTGTTGGCTAGGCTTATGTAAGCCCTTGGGCCGATAGCCTAGTACCTACCTATGGACCTATTAATTTGTGCTTTAAGCACCATGGAAAGCCTATCCCCCAGGGGATCAGACCTCACTCCACCAGGGCTGCATCTACCTCTACAGCCTTTCTCAGAGGCGTCCCTACCAGGGACATCCTAGAAGCTGCTACCTGGAGTTCTGTACATACTTTCACCAAGCATTATCATTTGCCAATTTTCTCTAAATCCAGAGCTGGCTTTGCCACTGCAGTCTTGCGGGGCCTTACAGCTGGCCCTAATGCTATCTAAATTCCTCCTCCCAACCTTAGCTTTGGGAATCTACCCAAATGTAATGACTGCAACAGTGAAACATGAAGAACATAGTACAGTTATGTACACTTACCATAGTTGTAGATGTTCAAGTGTATTCACTGTTGCAGTCCTGGTTAC
The DNA here is from genome assembly GCF_019279795.1 of Protopterus annectens. NCBI lineage: Eukaryota > Metazoa > Chordata > Ceratodontiformes > Protopteridae > Protopterus > Protopterus annectens. Next base: position 1,165,465,014 of record NC_056745.1, read on the forward strand.
CCTCCCTCCAGCCCCCTAACTTCGTTTGGCTATACCTCTACTTTCCTTTACTATGCTTAAAAGCATTTTTGGTGTATTTGCTTTTTTGTTGGAGGTATATCTTTGTGTTTTTATGTTTAATTGCTTCCCATTAGGGGGGCACCTGACATCTGGGGCAAGAAAAACTGATGTAATGGCGTCGGCTGCATGTTTTATAACCCTGATGTCCTGACATCATGGAAGAAGGGACAGCAACCGATGCAGGACCCAAGACTTTGTTAATCAGGCTGACTGAGGGCTACCTGCAAGCAGATAACACAAATGTTATGACTGCAGCAGTGAATACACTCAAACATCTACATTTATGGTAAGTGCACGCAACTGTACTTTATCCCATTCCACAAAGGGGGAGCCACCACTGATCCCAGGAACTGTCGCCCTATTAGCCTGACGAGCCTGGTCTGCAAGGCCATGGAATGTATCATCATGGAACTCATAAACAAAGCCATTGGTAACCTCCAAATTCTGGATCCCACTTAGTAGTTCCAGTTTGTGAAGGGCAGATCATCCCTCCTGAACCTGATCGACTTTATTGAGGCAGTCACCAAAGCCGTAGATGAGGGTAAGGTGGTTCACACAGCCTATCTTGACCTTGCCAAGGCTTTTGACACTATCCCCCATTCTGGAATTATAGCTAAACTCACTAAACTAGGTATAAATCCCTACGTCACAAGATGGGTTGCCAACTGGCTCACTGACAGAACCCACACTGTAAAAGTTGCCGACTCCAAATCTGACCACAAACCAATGACAAGTGGAGTACTAAAACAAAAACAAACGTAAAATAGCGACCACCAAGAATAAAATCCAATCTTTACTAACAAGTATCCAAAGCGCTTTTCGACAAGCCCAGTGCTTGCCTTCTTCAAAGGAAATGACACAACAAGTTTCAACTACATTAATATAATGTCACAATTATTCAATCAGCTAAATTAGTTAATTAAATAGTTAAAGGGTAGATACCAAACAGGGTTCAGTCCGGGGACCTCTCCTGTTTGGTATCTACTTCTCTGAAGTACAGGCTAACACAGAAGGCCTCTGGCTAATGAAGTTCGCAGATGACTGCAAACTACGAGCCATAGTCAAGTCCCCAAATGATGTGGACATCTTACAGAAGGGCCTCACTGAGACAGATGCCTGGTGTCAGAGCCATGGCCTCAAACTCAATGTCAAAAAGTGCAGTGTCATCCCCTTTGGTAAAAACTCTGTACCCATGAAATACCACATAGGCAGCAATCTACTTAACACCGAATGTGTGATAAGAGACCTTGGGAACCAGGTGGACAGTAGTCTCTCCTTTGAATAGTCACATCGCTACAGTAGTCAGGAAGTTCTTCTACATGGCACACTTCATCATAAAAGGGTTGTCATCCAGGGAAAAAGAGGTCATTGTTCCGCTCTACTCAACACTCAATTGACCCATTATAGAGTACAACACCCCTTTTGGAATGTACTTCAGAAGGCATTTGCAGCAGATGGAAAGGCCTCAGAAGTACCTCACAAAGAGGATTACTGGCCTCAAACAAATGCCCTACACTAACCGTCTCAAAAAACTCCAGCTTTACTCAGTAGCATATCGCCTACTCCGAGGTGATCTCTACCTAATATATAAAGCTGTGTCAAACCCAGAGCTGTCGGACATGCTACACCTAAAGAAATCCCAATCCCTCCAAGCTACATGCTCTAGGGACCTAAACCTTGTCACCACAATAAACAGGACATGCTGGAGGGATAGTCCATCTATGTCAAGCAAAATTCTTCCTTAGCAATCTTCAAGAAGAATCTTGGTGAGTGGATGGGAAATAGGAAATACACCCCAGGGATCACTTCTGTGTCTCTGCTCGACAGTGGCACAGGAGAATAGCTGTCTTGGGTGGCGTAAGCCAGGGAACCTTGTTGACTAGGCTTACGTAGGCCCTTGGGCCGATAGCCTAGTACCTACTTATGAACCTACAGATACTGACATTTTCTAAACAGAGAAAAGCTAATTATTCACACATTCTGTTGTCAAGAAGTCTGCATTTAGAAAATCCACCTTCAATTGTATTGTTTTTTTTTTTTTTGTTTTTTAACTTGTGTGATTCCTGTTCATTGCTTGTACTCTCTGTAGAGAGTGATGAAGCCCATTGGAGTTAGAGCATTCCAGCTTGACTGCACATCCTTCAGCTGATAAGCACTAAATCCTCCCTCTTTGGCATTGTGTTCTTTGCCACATTCTGGGTTTGATGGCCACCGCTGCATGCCTGAGGTTATGGATCTTTCAGTAGAGTGTGCCAGTATGGCGCTCACCTACCTGTGGGCATGGAAGCCAAGAAAAAGAAAATGACAGATCGGAATGCAAGACCCCATTCATAGGCCTAGAAAGATGGTGGTCCTGTGCTAAGTCAGTTGGTATAGTGTGAATATATCTATTTTATTTGTGAGGAAGCCTTCTTCATTGTATCCTTATTATCTTCATGTCGTCTCTCTCCCTAAACAGTCTGTCCATCCTGCACCTCAGGATGGAGTTTTCTGCAAGTTGGGCAAGTGTATATTTTATTATTACATTTTTGTATTTTATATTTTTTGTTTACTGTCTTGCTTGTGTTGTTTTCTCACTGCATGAGGTTTGAACTGTGTGTTACAGGGCTGGGTGCACTCTCATAGCCCAACACGAGGCACCATGGTATTTGCCAGCAGGAAGCTTGTGCACCCCAGAGCGTGAAACTGAGAGAAAATACTGAAATAGAGGTGCCAGAAAGGAAGACCCACAAATTACCTTTTGAGGAGGGCTTCCTTACAGATAACATAATGAAAAGTGCAGATCTGTTATTTCTTTTTCACTAATGCAAGCTTCTCACACTTGCCCTAAGTAACCTGTCACTCTTGTTTCATTCTCAGGGTCTACATCATTTAAAATTTGCATACAAGCTTCTCAAATTATTAAGTAGATATTACTTTGAGTGGCGAATATAAGCAATACTCCACTGTTATATAATGATTTCATGCAACAGCATCTTTACTGCTGATATCCGAACAAATAAGTGGGAATTAAAGTTGCCTCTAGTAAGATGAATTTCTTCCAGTTTTTATATCTTTCTCAAATAAGTGGTTTATTTAACATTCATGTCTCTAATGTCATCCTAGATTATTGCAGAGAAGTTTGCCTGACAGTTTATTTGTTTAAAACTCAATTGTTGCATGTAGATTTGATGCAGTGATACCATAGGTTTTACCTGGCACTTTTTAATTTTGTTTGCCTGTAGATATCTTCCCTCGTGACACTTCAGTTGCTAACCCTTGTTGGTCATGATGATCAGTTAAATGGACCAAAGTATAAGTGTGCTGTCTCCTTGGATTTCATTCGTGCTGTGGCAAGGTAAGTGATACCCCACATTCAGAAACTGATAATCCTGTTTTTTAGTTGATTGAACTTTATTCAGAAACTGATTGCATTCACAGTTAATTTCTAAATGTAAACTCGCCAAAAATTGAGGAAGCATGTAGGAACATATGCATGCGTGTCTACATGTGTGACTGTCAAAAGTGCATTTGTGTATGTACACATGCGTACATACAAATATATATATATATATATATATATATATATATATATATGTATACACACACACACACACACACACACATATATATATATATATATATGTGTGTGTGTATATATATACAGAGAGAGGGGATCAAAAATCAGCTGATCACACATTACTGGCTTTTTTTCTTCACATCAAGTAGTAATGGAAAGTGAGGAATTTTCCCTTTCCCCACTATAATATGATCCTAGGTATGGGGATACAAAGGGGCTTGGCCCCCTGTAAAAAGTCATTTGCCATTTTGTTGAATGTTTTAAGGCTCCATGTGTTGCTTATTAGACCAAATGTAATATAGTTTATATATATATATATATATATATATATATATATATATATATATATATGTTACATATATATGCACACATTTAACTGTACATGTGTGTATATACATCTGTCCATTTTTTAGTAATACATATAATATAAAGCGTCAACAGACTGATTGATGAGCTGATCCTGACGAATAGTGGGTGTGAGGCATGGAATATTTTATAGAACACCAATCCATCCAATGATGCACATACATTAAAGCACATTCTGTAGAATATAAAAATGCAGAAGAGACCACCAGTCTTATAAAATGTACACATTTTTATTAATTTTATTACTGCCCTTAACTAACGCTCCCAATCTTGTTTTTAACTAGTCTGTTCTCCTGTGCCTTACTTATAACTTTGATTTGGTAATCTCCCACAGCCTTCTGAAAACTTTTTTTCTTCTACCAGTGTTTGGTTAAAAAAAAGGGGGGGGGTTCTAATTTGTTCTACTTTTATCTATCATGAATGCTAAGTTACCATGTAACACCTGTTTTATCTGACAAATAATCTATAACTGAAGTTTAATGTTCTGATTGTTCCTGTCTTTTATGTGGAGCTTTTCTCCTCAGGCCTCTACTGAAAATGGACATATATCCAGTTAGACTAGTCTGGTCAACAAATGTAAAATAAAATTAGAACCACTAAGTGACTGCAAACAGAAAGCAACACTGCTTTTCATTTGCAATTTCTTAACAAAAACCCTAACACTACCTTCAGACATATTTGTCTGAATAGCAGTCCTGTTAGGGGAAAGGGTTTTTGTAAGGCAATGCATACAATAATGTTTAGCAGCAGGGGCAGGATTAAGGTTATCAGACATGAGGAAGAATGGGCAAGGGGGCTTTGCCACTTCAATTCTGCTGTATGTTGCAGGGCAAGTAGAACGTAGTGGTAGATGCACTCTCTTGTGGTAATGGGGAATTTTGTATACATTCATACATCCTGTTAACTCCATGATTTATCACAAAGTTCAGAGAAGAAATATCCAAACTCATTTTTTTCTTCTCCCCATTGTGGCTAAAGAGAGTGCAGTTTCATGATCTCAGATCCCAACAATTCAGAAAACTGTCTTGGTTCCTAGCCAAGGGTGTCCATACTTGAAGTGACATCTGACTCTGATGACACCTAATTCATTGGGGTTGCCTTTGCAGTTTCAAATGTCAGCAGCAGTGTGTCTCTAATTAGAAATGGTTCTCATTTTGGGTGGATCATGCACTGAGCCATCCTTGTTGGTCAACTTGTAGGTGATCTTGATGAGTTTCACATACATAATATGACTGGACCTCATTTACTCCACAGGTAAGATGCTGTCAGCTGTTTCTACACACTGTGACCTTGTGGAAGGTAAATATTTGGCTTACCACTGGTGGTTAAACATTTCCTTAAAGGCATGCTAGATCTCCATCCTCCATTTTTTTTAGGCTTGCACTTCATGATTATCAGGTTTGCCTATTCACGATTTGAGAGTATCCTACAAGCTCAGTGTTTGCTACTAACCATCACTTCTGCATATGGGATCTCAGAAATGTAACCCTTCATGTATATGAAGATGTGATTTTTTTCACAAGAGTCAGTTGTCCCTTACAACTAATCCACATTGTATCTCAAATGTGATTTCTTGAGTTGTCCCTGAACCAATTTGCTCGGGGGCTACCTGTCATAACACACGTGTATCTTTAGCACAGGTCTTAATCTGAAGCATGTGCTTGGGTTTACAACGAACAGACCACTGTTGACCATCTTCCTTTGCTCCAGGGATAGAAAAAGTTAGATGTCAAGCATATGCTTTTTGAGTAGATTGCCAGCTGCATTACTTTTGTCATCAGGCCACAAACAGTCTGCTAGTGATTGCTGCAGAATCCTTCCATCTAAATGAATGGCTACTTCAACTGCTTGCTTCAAGACTGTGCCCACTTCAGATGTCTGCACTGTTTCCCTTGATCTTCCTTGCTTACTTTCCCAAAGCTTTACTGTTTCAGACATAACACTGGGAAACAGGAGTTCTTCCATAAAATGGTAAATCAGTGCTCAGCTTCCTGACCTCTGATTGTTGCTGCTTTCATCCCTTTAGTTTACTTTTTCGAGATTCAACCCAAGAATAGTCCAGGAGAGGTCCTCAGTGTTGCCTGTAATAGATATGTGCTTAGTTCTGTGGCATTAAGGGTTATGCCCTGACTATGACTCAGAAACCCAAGTTTGAATACAGAATTGGGTGTTAGAGAAACTGAGCAGCAGAAGCTGGGATTAAGTGTCCAATGCCACATCACCAGTCCTGGGAGAAAGGAGATGTGGCTTCTAGTCAGCTGATTACCACCATGTAAGTGGAGGCGTATATGACATGAACTATCTCACAGATAACACAGAGGATTAAAGCTATGAGTTGATAGCCAACTGCCTTCTGTAATCCAGAGCTTGATTCCCTCATTACCTTTCTATATGCTGTGAATTCTGAAAAAGTTGCTCAACCAGACAGTACTCTGGGACAGTCTGTAAATTGGGTAGGCTCCTTAATGGTCTCTTGGAGCACACATTAGTAACTACCTAGTGATGGTAGCATTCATTATTTTGTGTGGAAACATGCACATGCACACACCAGTGGTGTAGAACACCCCTTGCTGATATGGATGGTCATAACAACCAACAGTTGTGTTTGGATCTGATCGTGAAAATCACTAGGGCAGTGTTAGGGCCTCATGGAAACACCTTCATTGCCAGGATGCCATCAAGAGCACAGACCACCCCATGGCTGCTGGATGCTGGCCTCACTGTCAGCTCTCTGTTCTCTGCTGAAGTTACCAACTGCAGGAAATAGATGAGCTGAAGACCAATAGGAGAGGCTCGATGATCAGCTGTTGCAGAGATAAACTGCATTGAATAAAAATACATATAACAGATACATGCTTACAGTATTAACTTGAGCCAGGTTCTGCTGTCAGACTTGTATATAAAGTGGGTGAATATGTGCTTTACATTACTTTCTCACAGTGGACATGTCAAAACTGTATTCTGAGGTCTTCATTTGCAGGAAGGTTATTGCTAGTTGCTAAGTGGTGATGTGGCATGCTCAGAAATCCCTCTCTCTCTCTCTCTCTCTCTATATATATATATATATATATATATATATATCATATCAAACCAAGGTTTACACTGCCAGGATGTCTGTGTGTGTGTGTGTGTGTGTGTGTGTGTGTGTGTGTGTGTGTGTGTGTGTGTGTGTGTTACCCCGTCCCCATGTGCAAAATGGAAAAAAAGGGGTTGAGGATGGATTGCCTGGGTGCACTTCACTATCCCGAAATACTGAAATCTCGGATTTCAGTATCTCGAGACTAAAATAGCGAAAGTCCATATAACCAAATCCGGAAATGTCGAATCAGCGGTTGTGATGGTGTGCTGTGTTAATGGATAGCTGGAGATTTTGGTAAGTGTTTATATTTTAAGGGTTTTGTGTAGGGATTTTAGCGTATGTTACTGTGCTGGGGAAGTTGTAGGTGTAGGTTACGGAATGTAGGTGAGTGTGTGTTTAAGTGTTAAGAATGGTGGTGTTTGTACGTATGTGATGTGTGTTTGTGTGAGGGGACTGTAGAGTGTGTAGTGGTGGGTTTAATGTCTTTGTCTTTTTAGTGCGACCTCAGAGTTAATATATATAAGTAGCGGGGTTGTGGAGGGCACAGCCCCCCTGCTTATATGTAGGGTACATTTGTGTATTTGTGTTTGTGTGTGTTTTGTTTGTTTTAGAGTGGGGAGGAAGGTGTATGTGTGTTTGTTTGTGTGGTGGAGGGTGTGTTTAAAAGTCGCGATTTTGAATTTTGCGCTTTTGGGGTTCCAGTATTTTGCATTTTCGTCATTATAGTCAAGAGTTACTGAAATTCGAGATTTCAGTATTTCGAGATTATAAAGTGAATCCATTTTATATATATGTGTGTGTGTGTGTGTGTGTGTGTGTGTGTGTGTGTGTGTGTGTGTGTACATATATATATGTATGTGTGTGTGTCTGTACATATGTATATAGTGAATTGCATGTTGGTGTGCATCATAGCATCTGAACAGGTTCAAATATGTCCTGAATATGGGCATTTTTTTTTCTAATTCTAGTTGGTGGAGAAGATGAACTCAAACAAGTACCCATCAAGGAGAGTTCTGTTGTAGATAACTGGTATGATAAGAATGTAGTTGTTACTTGTGGACACAATGCGCAGCAGTACAACTTCTGACACAGCAAAACAAACCCAGTAAGATCTGTGAAAGTTGAACAGAAAAAAAAATGTTAAAAGCTTTTTTGCAAGGGAGCAGGCCTTCTGCAGTTCCACTGTCCTACTTCTCCATATGTACTAACTCCAGTACCACTGGACCTTTGGGTCAGGAGAAAGCCTTTCTTACCCCTTAATTTAGCATCTCATACTTTACAAACATGTTAAATGACTTGGGAGTCAGCAGCTTTACATCACTGAATCTGGTGTTGGTGAGAAATGCACTGATGTAAAGACGTGATCCTATTACATTTCACATATTCTTTCCCAGAATGAGAACACATTAGATAAACTGCATTTTGTATGTGGTTAGCCCTACCATGGGTTATACCTGTTGTGGTTCTTTGCTCTGAAGAGTGGTTTCTGACAAAGAGACTAAAGTGAATTCATCCATTTTTTCCACATTAGAAGACAGTTGGAATAGGTAGCAAAGTTTCTTGTGCACCCTCCAGTTTTATTTAACCTTCACATGGCTCAAAGGTTTATGTAAAACTAAGTCAGCTTGAATGGCATGTACTTCTTGAAACTAAACTCTGTTTGAGCTATGTGATTGGATGTACATTTTTTAAATTTACAGGACGACTGTATAGAAATCTTGTCATTGCTGAAATGCAGGGTTTGCAGTATGTGTTGGACGTTATTTCTACTCTTTAGTCAATGGAAGATGAACATTAAGACCAAAGGATTATTTACCAGTTGTCTTCTCAAGTCATTATTTTTAAAGGTGACACTATTTTCCACATTATGTAGGATGATTGCACAGCTGTTCTTTTCATTTTTTCAGTGCTGATTACTGATATAATGCTTTAACTTCAAGTCCAGTTCACCAAAATATTTTGAAACATTGCAACAGTGGTGGAGAATCTGTCAATTTTGTGCTAATGCCAGGGATGCTTTTGTAATACTGCAGTCTACCTGATTGCCAGCTTTATGCATTCTAATGTTCTGTTTGCATTAAGACTGGCGTTTGATGACACAACCCTCTCCAAGGAAACTGGAAGTACTGCTTAGCTGTCTCCAGTTTGACATTCCTGTCTCCTCCCATACCTGTATCTTGTGTAATATGAAACGTTTGTTACTACCACCTCCACCATCTGTGCTTGTCAAGTCAAGGTTGTGTGCAGTCTTGCCTATATCTTGACTGTAGCAGACACAGGCAGTTGAGCGACGCTACAAATTGTGTATATGTGCTCCTGCTAGCTAACCCAAGCTTGTGTCAGGGGATGGATTTATTTTTGAGATTGCAGTACCCAACTTTCATTTGAAGTAGTTTATGGCCTGTTTAGAGTAACTGCAGAGGGTTGAATAACTTTTTGATACTTTAGTACATGTGCTAACATAAAAGATGCAGTGAGTTTTAAAATTCCCTTGAATCTTTTGCATGCACCCTTCATCATTTGCTAACTATCCTTACAGGAGTTGCAATTTGCAAGCATCTCTTACTGAGTAATGTCAACAGAAAAATGTCTTTAGACTAATTTCTTTAAAGTTTGTGGTGCACTAAATTGTCATCTATTTTTAATGAAAATAAATGTAAGAGAAATAAAATATGCAGTTCCCTAGTGGGAAGGATAGTAGCTTGAATTATTTCAGAATGACTAACCTCCCAGTACCTTCAGGCAGTTTCTAGTACTGTCCACCAAGTGACTGTGTAGTCTATTCTGTCAAAAGTAAAAATATATATATTCCCCTCCGGTGGAAAAAAATCACACCTTTTACTTTACAGACTGCCTTTTCACAGCTTTCAGGTAGTTCATAGTACTGTGTAGTTTATTATTTATAATCAAAATATCCTAACCTCTGTTATCAAGTGAAAATGTATATATTTCATTGTGGATATTTTATTTAGAATTCACACAGAGCTGGTAGTCTAGCCACTTGCCTAATGCTACTGGTAAACTACACCTGTGGGGTGAAAACCATCTGAGAGGCAGCTAGCATATCCTACTGTAAAAGTGATCCACTCCAAAGTGACAGAAATTGACAATAAATCCTGAAAGTAGTTGAATCCAAGTAAGTGATGCAATTGTTTATACCATATAGCAACATGCAGTGTGAGCAGTTACCTAGCATCTGCTATGTAAGATCAAGAGCTGATTACATGAAGATAATGTCGACAATCATGACGGGAAAAGTACAGATTCAAACAAGTGTGTTTTTGCAGGGTGACGGTCCCTTTCACCCCCCCCCCCACCACCACCACCACCACCACCTACAACATGTGAACAAGCCCATCGCCCATGGTTGTGACTCTCTTTTCCCTAAGGCAACAGTGATTTCTCCCTTCTTTTGAAAATGATCAAGGGGAGTTACCACAGACTTTCCCACAGACTGGATCTGCTCACGCAAAATGAATTTTTATATACCCAGTGTGAAAGCACTTCAGTTGATTACTGGGATGGTAGAATTTTGATACCTTTTAGCCCCCTTTTTTCTAAGGCTGTACAACAGGTACTAAAGTAGTCTAAGAAACATGTTTCAAGGAAATCATATATGTACAAGTGGAAACAGTTTTCTAGCTGGTGCCAAACTAAGTTCCCGGAACCTTTTAAGGCCCAGATGCCTCTGGTTCTAGAATATTCGTTTGAATTACTATCAGGATGAAACTGAGTACAGGTAAGACAGTTGTACAGTTATATATATATATATATATATAAGACAGTTGTGCAGGTGGCTACATCCCACCAGGCAATAATATCACTCTAATGAAAAACCTGCTTAATTGGATGTCCAACTCCATTCCACATGAAACCATACTATTAGGAGACTTTAATACTGACTGGCTCAACTGCTCCAGCCATAATCTCACTGCCTTTATAAACCTCCACAGGTTTACCCAAACTATAACCACCCCCGCTAGAATTGGCAAAACATTCAATCACCAGTCCATCTTAGACTGGATCCTGGTATCTGACCCCAATCTTACACAACAATCTGGCTGTCTTCCAAATACCCTAAGTGACCATCATCCTACCTACCTAATTAGGAACAAGTCCCAAACCATGAGCCAACCTATCCTCAGAGTAGTTCATAACAAAAAGACATTCATACCTCCTGACGTCATCAGTGCACTAAAAAACTGCAGCTGGACTCCCATAAAGCAATTTTCTCTAGATTAAGCAGTTGAATACTTCAACACAACCTTCCTAAAAATCCTGGACCAATATGCACCCTCCCAAACCATTAGAATAAAACTAATTATGCCCCATGGCTAACAAATCCCACGAAAACTATAATGAAAGAAAGGAACAACACCTGGTCTCAATATAAAAAAAAAAACAAAACCACTACCTTAAGACAGAATTATCTACAGCTCCAGAACAAAGCCAAAAAAACATATCAAACTAGACAAATCTAGCTACTATCAAAACCTACAAGAAAAATATGCTCATAACCCCGAAAAATTCTGGAACACAAATTGTATACTGCACCCAGGAAAGTCCACTACACCAACCCCTGTGCTACCAAATAATCATGAAAACATACCCACACAATTTAATAAATTCTTCACCGAAACATCAATAACTACCACAACCCACCCCAATACACAAAACAATAATCCCAGTTTTCAACTTCACCCCGTGTCCACCAAGGCAATTTCTTAACTCCTTAAGAAACTTAAACCAATCACTCTAGCAGATGATAAACTACCAGCAGACTTCCTTCAAATATCAGCTGAAGCTATAGCCTATCCAGTCTCCATTCTCATTAATAGATCTCTGTCAGAATGCAAAGTACCAGCCTCTTGGAAAACCTCCCATATCATCCCACTGCACAAAGGAGGTAACTCCTTAAAACTTACCAACTATCGCCCTATAGCTATCTTACCACCGTTATCCAAAATATTAGAAAAAGTAGTTCATACTCAACTTATGCAGTAACTCCAGAATAACAACCTACTTTCCATATCCCAGCATGGCTTTAGACCTTCCTACAGCACCACAACAGCATTATTATCACTTACCAACATAGTTAACCACCACAGAAACAAGGGTCTATTCACTTCTTCCATACTCTTAGACTTATCAAAAGCCTTTGACATGGTAAACCACAGCATGCTTCTTGCAGCTCTGTCTACCCTAAATATAAGTCCCTCCTCTGTGCCATGGTTTAACAGCTCTTGGTCAGATCGATAGCAAGCTGTCCTATGGCAAGACCAATTGTCCCCCCTGCTACCAGTAATTATAGGAGTCCCTCAAGGGTCTATCCTCGGCCCTCTGTTTTCTCTATTTGCTAACCAGATATCTTCATCCTTACCAACTGCCTCAGTAGTACAATATGCTGCCAACACCACCCTTTATGTGCTGCCCCCATCCTAAGTGAACGACAAACCCTAACCCAAAACACCTTCACCCTAGCCGAAACCTGGTTAACTAACATCAAACTTCTTCTTAACCCCCAAAAAAACAAACTAATTCTCTTTGGCCCAGGTAGATCTCCTCCCCTGAGAAACAACTTCATCATCAACTCCAATGAAAACATTCAAATTAGTTCAACCACACACACTAAACTGCTAGGCATAGAGATAGACAATAACCTGAAATTCGACATCCACATAGCACAAACCATCAAGCAAGTCAGTAAAAAGCTAGGCCTCCTCTACAGGAACAAACAGTTTATGACTAAACATACCAAAATTACCATTGCTAGGACTCTTCTCCTATCCACCCTCCTCTATGCCTCTCTTATCTTGATTAATCTACGCCAAACCAAACTAAATAAAATGGAATCTTGCTATAATAAGATTGCCAAGTTTGCTTCTAATATTTCTTACAGTTCCCACCACTGTCTATCCCTAAAACAGCTTAACTGGCTTGAGTTGCCTCATATACTCATGCTCAATCAACTCCCTATAGCTCACAAGCTTTACTACCTCCCTGAGTTAACCCCAGCACTTCAGCATTTAATACAGCCCCACATTCCCACTAGAAACCTACAATCTAACAGCCAGAATCTAATAACTGTCATCCAACATAAAAACAATGCTGGTAAATCGCTCTTTGCCAGCACCATTGCCAAAACCTGGAACACACCATCAATCCATATAACTTCTACCACCTCCTTCAATCATTTCAAAAAACTCCTTAAAACCCACTACTTAACTAACTGGCCGTGCTCATGTTACACTCCAGGTTAATCCATACCAATCTAATTGTGTGTCACATGTTCAGATAAGTATAAACAGATTTGCCTTTAAAAGCTTGTAAACCCAGATACTGGTAAAAAAAAAAAATATATATATATATATATATTTTTTTTTTTTTTTTTTTTTTTTTTTTCAAGTTTTTGACTGTGTACCTCAATGACTGTCTACTGTACTGTCTAAAACTGTTAACTTCTAACCTATTATGTATTAAAATCAATTGTATGTTCTATATTCTGTTCTCTCATGTACTGCATTCTATTGTACTGTGGAGCTTTTCTCCCTGGGCCTCCACTGAAAATGGACCTGTGTCCAGTCAGACTTTACCGGTAAACAAATGTAAATAAATAAAAATAAATAAATTGTAATAGCAGCAAATGTGGAAAGTCAGAAGAAGCTGAAAACTGACGTAGAATGGAAAATAGTAGAACAGGTTAACAACTTCAAGTAACTGGGAGGGGTGGTTGAAGAGATGGGAAGTCTGAATGAGGAAAGTCAAAGCTAGAATCAGAGGGGCTGTCATGGCTAGTGTATGACAGAAGAAAGCTGAAGAAGCTGAAAGGTAAGTTGTACAAAACAGTGGTGCATCCAGTGCTACTGTATGGTACAGAAACCTGAGCAGTAAAGGCAGAGTAGTTGAGGAAGCTAGAGGTGATGGAGATGAAGTGCTAGAAACTGAGCAGCAGAAGCTGGGATTAAGTGTCCAATGCCACATCACCAGTCCTGGGAGAAAGGAGATGTGGCTTCTAGTCAGCTGATTACCACCATGTAAGTGGAGGCGTATATGACATGAACTATCTCACAGATAACACAGAGGATTAAAGCTATGAGTTGATAGCCAACTGCCTTCTGTAGTCCAGAGCTTGATTCCCTCATTACCTTTCTGTATGCTGTGTAATTCTGAAACAGTTGCTCAACCAGACAGTACTCTGGGACAGTCTGTAAATTGGGTAGGCTCCTTAATGGTCTCTTGGAGCACACATTAGTAACTACCTAGTGATGGTAGCATTCATTATTTTGTGTGGAAACATGCACATGCATACACCAGTGGTGTAGAACACCCCTTGCTGATATGGATGGTCATAACAACCAACAGTTGTGTTTGGATCTGATCATGAAAATCACTAGGGCAGTGTTAGGGCCTCATGGAAACACCTTCATTGCCAGGATGCCATCAAGAGCACAGACCACCCCATGGCTGCTGGATGCTGGCCTCACTGTCAGCTCTCTGTTCTCTGCTGAAGTTACCAACTGCAGGAAATAGATGAGCTGAAGACCAATAGGAGAGGCTCGATGATCAGCTGTTGCAGAGATAAACTGCATTGAATAAAAATACATATAACAGATACATGCTTACAGTATTAACTTGAGCCAGGTTCTGCTGTCAGACTTGTATATAAAGTGGGTGAATATGTGCTTTACATTACTTTCTCACAGTGGACATGTCAAAACTGTGTTCTGAGGTCTTCATTTGCAGGAAGGTTATTGCTAGTTGCTAAGTGGTGATGTGGCATGCTCAGAAATCCCCCTCTCTCTCTCTCTCTCTCTCTATATATATATATATATATATATATATATATATATATATCATATCAAACCAAGGTTTACACTGCCAGGATGTGTGTGTGTGTGTGTGTGTGTGTGTGTGTGTGTGTGTGTGTGTGTGTGTGTGTGTTACCCCGTCCCCATGTGCAAAATGGAAAAAAGGGGTTGAGGATGGATTGCCTGGGTGCACTTCACTATCCCGAAATACTGAAATCTCGGATTTCAGTATCTCGAGACTAAAATAGCGAAAGTCCATATAACCAAATCCGGAAATGTCGAATCAGCGGTTGTGATGGTGTGCTGTGTTAATGGATAGCTGGAGATTTAGGTAAGTGTTTATATTTTAAGGGTTTTTTGTAGGGATTTTAGCGTATGTTACTGTGCTGGGGAAGTTGTAGGTGTAGGTTACGGAATGTAGGTGAGTGTGTGTTTAAGTGTTAAGAATGGTGGTGTTTGTACGTATGTGATGTGTGTTTGTGTGAGGGGACTGTAGAGTGTGTAGTGGTGGGTTTAGTGTCTTTGTCTTTTTAGTGCGACCTCAGAGTTAATATATATAAGTAGCGGGGTTGTGGAGGGCACAGCCCCCCTGCTTATATGTAGGGTACATTTGTGTATTTGTGTTTGTGTGTGTTTTGTTTGTTTTAGAGTGGGGAGGAAGGTGTATGTGTGTTTGTTTGTGTGGTGGAGGGTGTGTTTAAAAGTCGCGATTTTGAATTTTGCGCTTTTGGGGTTCCATTATTTTGCATTTTCGTCATTATAGTCAAGAGTTACTGAAATTCGAGATTTCAGTATTTCGAGATTATAAAGTGAATCCATTTTATATATGTGTGTGTGTGTGTACATATATGTATGTATGTGTGTGTGTCTGTACATATGTATATAGTGAATTGCATGTTGGTGTGCATCATAGCATCTGAACAGGTTCAAATATGTCCTGAATATGGGCATTTTTTTTTCTAATTCTAGTTGGTGGAGAAGATGAACTCAAACAAGTACCCATCAAGGAGAGTTCTGTTGTAGATAACTGGTATGATAAGAATGTAGTTGTTACTTGTGGACACAATGCGCAGCAGTACAACTTCTGACACAGCAAAACAAACCCAGTAAGATCTGTGAAAGTTGAACAGAAAAAAAAATGTTAAAAGCTTTTTTGCAAGGGAGCAGGCCTTCTGCAGTTCCACTGTCCTACTTCTCCATATGTACTAACTCCAGTACCACTGGACCTTTGGGTCAGGAGAAAGCCTTTCTTACCCCTTAATTTAGCATCTCATACTTTACAAACATGTTAAATGACTTGGGAGTCAGCAGCTTTACATCACTGAATCTGGTGTTGGTGAGAAATGCACTGATGTAAAGACGTGATCCTATTACATTTCACATATTCTTTCCCAGAATGAGAACACATTAGATAAACTGCATTTTGTATGTGGTTAGCCCTACCATGGGTTATACCTGTTGTGGTTCTTTGCTCTGAAGAGTGGTTTCTGACAAAGAGACTAAAGTGAATTCATCCATTTTTTCCACATTAGAAGACAGTTGGAATAGGTAGCAAAGTTTCTTGTGCACCCTCCATTTTTATTTAACCTTCACATGGCTCAAAGGTTTATGTAAAACTAAGTCAGCTTGAATGGCATGTACTTCTTGAAACTAAACTCTGTTTGAGCTATGTGATTGGATGTACATTTTTTAAATTTACAGGACGACTGTATAGAAATCTTGTCATTGCTGAAATGCAGGGTTTGCAGTATGTGTTGGACGTTATTTCTACTCTTTAGTCAATGGAAGATGAACATTAAGACCAAAGGATTATTTACCAGTTGTCTTCTCAAGTCATTATTTTTAAAGGTGACACTATTTTCCACATTATGTAGGATGATTGCACAGCTGTTCTTTTCATTTTTTCAGTGCTGATTATTGATATAATGCTTTAACTTCAAGTCCAGTTCACCAAAAATATTTTGAAACATTGCAACAGTGGTGGAGAATCTGTCAATTTTGTGCTAATGCCAGGGATGCTTTTGTAATACTGCAGTCTACCTGATTGCCAGCTTTATGCATTCTAATGTTCTGTTTGCATTAAGACTGGCGTTTGATGACACAACCCTCTCCAAGGAAACTGGAAGTACTGCTTAGCTGTCTCCAGTTTGACATTCCTGTCTCCTCCCATACCTGTATCTTGTGTAATATGAAACGTTTGTTACTACCACCTCCACCATCTGTGCTTGTCAAGTCAAGGTTGTGTGCAGTCTTGCCTATATCTTGACTGTAGCAGACACAGGCAGTTGAGCGACGCTACAAATTGTGTATATGTGCTCCTGCTAGCTAACCCAAGCTTGTGTCAGGGGATGGATTTATTTTTGAGATTGCAGTACCCAACTTTCATTTGAAGTAGTTTATGGCCCGTAGTAACTGCAGAGGGTAGAATAACTTTTTGATACTTTAGTACATGTGCTAACATAAAAGATGCAGTGAGTTTTAAAATTCCCTTGAATCTTTTGCATGCACCCTTCATCATTTGCTAACTATCCTTACAGGAGTTGCAATTTGCAAGCATCTCTTACTGAGTAATGTCAACAGAAAAATGTCTTTAGACTAATTTCTTTAAAGTTTGTGGTGCACTAAATTGTCATCTATTTTTAATGAAAATAAATGTAAGAGAAATAAAATATGCAGTTCCCTAGTGGGAAGGATAGTAGCTTGAATTATTTCAGAATGATTAACCTCCCAGTACCTTCAGGCAGTTTCTAGTACTGTGCACCAAGTGACTGTGTAGTCTATTCTGTCAAAAGTAAAAATATATATATTCCCCTCCGGTGGAAAAAAATCACACCTTTTACTTTACAGACTGCCTTTTCACAGCTTTCAGGTAGTTCCTAGTACTGTGTAGTTTATTATTTATAATCAAAATATCCTAACCTCTGTTATCAAGTGAAAATGTATATATTTCATTGTGGATATTTTATTTAGAATTCACACAGAGCTGGTAGTCTGGCCACTTGCCTAATGCTACTGGTAAACTACACCTGTGGGGTGAAAACCATCTGAGAGGCAGCTAGCATATCCTACTGTAAAAGTGATCCACTCCAAAGTGACAGAAATTGGCAATAAATCCTGAAAGTAGTTGAATCCAAACAAGTGATGCAATTGTTTATACCATATAGCAACATGCAGTGTGAGCAGTTACCTAGCATCTGCTATGTAAGATCAAGAGCTGATTACATGAAGATAATGTCGACAATCATGACTGGAAAAGTACAGATTCAAACAAGTGTCTTTTTGCAGGGTGACGGTCCCTTTCACCCCCCCACCACCACCACCACCACCACCACCACCCACAACATGTGAACAAGCCCATCGCCCATGGTTGTGGCTCTCTTTTCCCTAAGGCAACAGTGATTTCTCCCTTCTTTTGAAAATGATCAAGGGGAGTTACCACAGACTTTCCCACAGACTGGATCTGCTCACGCAAAATGAATTTTTATATACCCAGTGTGAAAGCACTTCAGTTGATTACTGGGATGGTAGAATTTTGATACCTTTTAGCCCCCTTTTTTCTAAGGCTGTACAACAGGTACTAAAGTAGGCTAAGAAACATGTTTCAAGGAAATCATATATGTACAAGTGGAAACAGTTTTCTAGCTGGTGCCAAACTAAGTTCCCGGAACCTTTTAAGGCCCAGATGCCTCTGGTTCTAGAATATTCGTTTGAATTACTAAATTACTATCAGGATGAAACTGAGTACAGATAAGACAGTTGTACAGTTTTATATAAAAGACAGTTGTGCAGGTGGCTACATCCCACCAGGCAATAATATCACTCTAATGGAAAACCTGCTTAATTGGATGTCCAACTCCATTCCACATGAAACTATACTATTAGGAGATTTTAATACTAACTGGCTCAACTGCTCCAGCCATAATCTCGCTGCCTTTATAAACCTCCACAGGTTTACCCAAACTATAACCACCCCCGCTAGAATTGACAAAACATCCAATCACCAGTCCATCTTAGACTGGATCCTGGTATCTGACCCCAATCTTACACAACAATCTGGCTGTCTTCCAGATACCCTAAGTGACCATCATCCTACCTACCTAATTAGGAACAAGTCCCAAACCATGAGCCAACCTATCCTCAGAGTAGTTCATAACAAAAAGACATTCATACCTCCTGACGTCATCAGTGCACTAAAAAACTGCAGCTGGACTCCCATAAAGCAATTTTCTCTAGATTAAGCAGTTGAATACTTCAACACAACCTTCCTAAAAATCCTGGACCAATATGCACCCTCCCAAACCATTAGAATAAAAACTAATTATGCCCCATGGCTAACAAATCCCACGAAAACTATAATGAAAGAAAGGAACAACACCTGGTCTCAATATAAAAAAAAAAACAAAACCACTACCTTAAGACAGAATTATCTACAGCTCCAGAACAAAGCCAAAAAAACATATCAAACTAGACAAATCTAGCTACTATCAAAACCTACAAGAAAAATATGCTCATAACCCCCAAAAATTCTGGAACACAAATTGTATACTGCACCCAGGAAAGTCCACTACACCAACCCCTGTGCTACCAAATAATCATGAAAACATACCCACACAATTTAATAAATTCTTCACCGAAACAGTCCAAACCCTTGCCAATGCCCAAAATAATAGTACTACCCATCCCACACCAATAACTACCACAACCCACCCCAATACACAAAACAATAATCCCAGTTTTCAACTTCACCCCGTGTCCACCAAGGCAATTTCTTAACTCCTTAAGAAACTTAAACCAATCACTCTAGCAGATGATAAACTACCAGCAGACTTCCTTCAAATATCAGCTGAAGCTGTAGCCTATCCAGTCTCCATTCTCATTAATAGATCTCTGTCAGAATGCAAAGTACCAGCCTCTTGGAAAACCTCCCATATCATCCCACTGCAGAAAGGAGGTAACTCCTTAAAACTTACCAACTATTGCCCTATAGCTATCTTACCACCGTTATCCAAAATATTAGAAAGAGTAGTTCATACTCAACTTATGCAGTAACTCCAGAATAACAACCTACTTTCCATATCCCAGCATGGCTTTATACCTTCCTACAGCACCACAACAGCATTATTATCACTTACCAACATAGTTAACCACCACAGAAACAAGGGTCTATTCACTTCTTCCATACTCTTAGACTTATCAAAAGCCTTTGACATGGTAAACCACAGCATGCTTCTTGCAGCTCTGTCTACCCTAAATATAAGTCCCTCCTCTGTGTAATGGTTTAACAGCTCTTTGTCAGATCGATAGCAAGCTGTCCTATGGCAAGACCAATTGTCCCCCCTGCTACCAGTAATTATAGGAGTCCCTCAAGGGTATATCCTCAGCCCTCTGTTTTCTCTATTTGCTAACCAGATATCTTCATCCTTACCAACTGCCTCAGTAGTACAATATGCTGCCAACACCACCCTTTATGTGCTGCCCCCACCCTAAGTGAACTACAAACCCTAACCGAAACCTGGTTAACTAACATCAAACTTCTTCTTAACCCCCGAAAAAACAAACTAATTCTCTTTGGCCCAGGTAGATCTCCTCCCCTGAGAAACAACTTCATCATCAACTCCAAAGAAAATATTCAAATTAGTTCAACCACACACACTAAACTGCTAGGCATAGAGATAGACAGTGACCTGAAATTCGACATCCACATAGCACAAACCATCAAGCAAGTCAGTAAAAAGCTAGGCCTCCTATACAGGAACAAACAGTTTATGACTAAACATACCAAAATTACCATTGCTAGGACTCTTCTCCTATCCACCCTCCTCTACGCCTCTCCTATCTTGATTAATCTACGCCAAACCAAACTAAATAAAATGGAATCTTGCTATAATAAGATTGCCAAGTTTGCTTCTAATGTTTCTTACAGTTCCCACCACTGTCTATCCCTAAAACAGCTTAACTGGCTTGAGTTGCATCATATACTCATGTTCAATCAACTCTCTATAGCTCACAAGCTTTACTACCTCCCTGAGTTAACCCCAGCACTTCAGCATTTAATACAGCCCCACATTCCCACTAGAAACCTACAATCTAACAGCCAGAACCTAATAACTGTCATCCAACATAAAAACAATGCTGGTAAATCACTCTTTGCCAGCACCATTGCCAAAACCTGGAACACACCATCAATCCATATAACTTCTACCACCTCCTTCAATCATTTCAAAAAACTCATTAAAACCCACTACTTAACTAACTGGCAGTGCTCATGGTACACTCCAGGTTAATCCATACCAATCTAATTGTGTGTCACATGTTCAGATAAGTATAAACAGATTTGCCTTTAAAAGCTTGTAAACCCAGATACTGGTAAAAAAAAAAAAAATATATATATATATATATATATATATATATATATATTTTTTTTTTTTTTTTTCAAGTTTTTGACTGTGTACCTCAATGACTGTCTACTGTACTGTCTAAAACTGTTAACTTCTAACCTATTATGTATTAAAATCAATTGTATGTTCTATATTCTGTTCTCTCATGTACTGCATTCTATTGTACTGTGGAGCTTTTCTCCCCGGGCCTCCACTGAAAATGGACCTGTGTCCAGTCAGACTTTACCGGTAAACAAATGTAAATAAATAAAAATAAATAAATTGTAATAGCAGCAAATGTGGAAAGTCAGAAGAAGCTGAAAATTGACGTAGAATGGAAAACAGTAGAACAGGTTAACAACTTCAAGTAACTGGGAGGGGTGGTTGAAGAGATGGGAAGTCTGAATGAGGAAAGTCAAAGCTAGAATCAGAGGGGCTGTCATGGCTAGTGTATGACAGAAGAAAACTGAAGAAGCTGAAAGGTAAGTTGTACAAAACAGTGGTGCATCCAGTGCTACTGTATGGTACAGAAACCTGGGCAGTAAAGGCATAGCAGTTGAGGAAGCTAGAGGCGATGGAGATGAAGTGCTAGAAACAGATGGTAGGATGCACACTGTGGGACAGATGAAGAAATGAGGACGCAAGAGCAGAAGCCAAAGTAGCTCCAATTACAGAAAAGTTCAAAGAGAATGGATTATGGTTGCTCGGACACATGTACAGAAAAGCAGAAGACAATCTGGTGAAGAAGATTTGGGACAGATAAGAAGGCAGCAAGACTAAATAACAGTGCCCAACATTGAGATGGATGTGAAGATTGTGTGAGAGAAGACATGCAACAGTCAGGCATGAATGAGTGTCAAAGAAGATAGGAGAGTGGCACTGAATAGGGAAAGATGGCAAAAAGTGACACAACACCCTGACCCCATGTAGAAAATGGAGAAAAAGGGGTTGATGATGAGGATTACTATCCTCTGGCCTTTCATACTCTTCTATCAGCATTTCTGTGTTTAGCCATTTCTGCTTCTTTTTCCTTAGATTCCCCTCATTCTACCTGCTCTAAAGTCAAGCAGTTTTGAAAGGGTTTTACATATCTGTTCACCTCGAAAACAGTTGGTTCCTCATCGGAATCTTAACTTTGTGCTTGAAAAACTAACACTTCTTCTATTTGAACACAACTCATCAGGTTGATTTAAGGTTCTTGACTTGGAAAATTTTGTTACTCATTGCATTGACAACTACAAGAACATTGTCTGGGTTACATGATCTTATGGTCAGTCAACCCTGCCTCATTTTCCATACGGATATGTTTTTTTTTTTTTTTTTTTTTTATAACAAGTCATTCTTTTATGCCTAAAGTGGTTTCAGAATATACCTTGAGCCAGTCTATTAATCTCCTGTTCTTTCCTGAACCTTAAAAATAGTGGAGAATACACTGAATGTCCTCAGGCAACTCGCAGACAACTTAGAACAAAATTCTTCAAGAAGGCCAATAAGCTATTTGTTTCCTGTGAAGGTAAGAAAAAAGGACAGCCAGTGTCAAAGCAGACTTTTTTGTAGATTGTTGTCTATTGCTATTGTTTTCTGCTACTCTCACCATGACAAGTCACTTAGTCAGGGTCAGGACTCACTCTACCAAGGCTTTGTCTTCTGTTGAGTTTTGGAAAAGGGTGGACTTGAAGTATTCTAGAGTCAGCAACTTGGTCCTGTCTGCATACTTTCACAAAGAATTGCAAACTGGATTCCTTTTCCAGTTCCAGAAAAGGCTTTGTTAGGACCTGCTCCAGGCTTTCCTGAATTTTTAGATTCCTCCCTCCTCCAGATATAATCCTAAATTTTGTTAATCTAACCGTAAAGCTTAGGCTAGTGCGACAGTGGTGTAATGTTGAACTTAGTGCAGTTGTTAAGTAAACTTACCATAACAGTAGATGTTATAATAGCTCACTGTTGCAGAAGCCGTCTCCTCCCTCCTTCTGTACGCTTTGTTCTGGATTAAGTATATTGCCAGCACGTGGATGTATATATTTACATATGTATACGTATCTGTTTTCTATTTTTCTAGTATTTTCCTTTAAGGGTTTTAGCTTCGTTTCCTAAGAAAAGGACGCTATGAAGCTTTTGGAGCCCTAGCTACTACTATTTTTTCAGCTCTCGAGTCTCACAGAGGTAGGGCATGTGGAAGATGCCATGAAGCTTTGAAAATTGAGTGGGTGGTCATATCCTTTCGCAGGATTTAACCCATAAATACTTAACTGCAACAGTTAGAACATCTAATGTTGTGGTAAGTTTACTTGTACAGCTGTATTTTCCTGAACATCTCAACCTTGCAGAGGCCAGAACTGTAGTCCAACACCAGCTACCAATCAATTCCTCAAAGGATTGCTGCATTTCCATTCATGCAGAGGAATCCATTCTCCAATGGGTCTTGAACTTTAATGGTCGACAGGCTTACATAACAGCTCACCACCATTGCTGAAGTTTATTTCTTGGAAAATGCTGTACCCATTAGGCTTCACCTCTGCTCATTGCGTTTTAGTGCTTCAGGACCTTGTCTGGCAGAAACTATTTCACAAAAACATTGTGTCGCATGGGACAAATTCACATTTCCTTCAAAGGGTGGTCTTGGTGATTTTCTTGATGTAGTCCATAAATTTTCCATTTTCCTTTGTGGCCATAAAAAATAGGACAAAGAGGATCTTTCATACTAAAGATAGTGAACACAGCTAGCACAGATGCTTCCTGAGTGGGCTATAAATTTTAGGAAGATAGACCAGCCGTTTGTTCCCTTTTGCTCTAAAGATGGAAGGACCTACACTAACCAAGCTGCCATTTTTCTGCTAGTGATCTGCCATTTGCATAATTTTGGGCTTCAGTCTGCCAACTGTTGGTAAATTGTGTGAGCAATCCACCCCTTCAGAGGAATGGCCACCTCAGGTGTTTGCTTCAAGAATGCTTCTGTTGCAGATGTCTGTGCTCTGGCCACTTGCTGTAGCTTTTGTAAAGAATTACTTTCTCAACAGTGAGTCTGGTCACTTTTGCAAAATCATTTCTGCAGGACTCGTGCCATCTGAGCAATGGTCCACCATTTTTTTCCCACCATGGTGGAATTCATCCCAACCAAGGACCTATCAAGAAGGGACCTCAGTGTTAGATATGAGAGATGTTTTCATAGTATTAGTTGATCTATGAGAGGTCTCTCCTGGGTGCATCAGATGTAAGGGGATGGTAACAGTAGGAGTTACCACAGTGGAGGATGGGGAAGGGTTCTGGTTCACTCTAGTTTCCAGTGGTTGCATTCTGAGCTTTTTGATAAAATCAAGTTAAGCCTTCACATTTATAACAAATGGTCATATCTCTGGACCCATAAGGGTTACTAAAGAAGTTTACATGACAAACTGTTCAGCACAAACTGCAGTAGCTGTCATTCAAATCTAAGTCTTAAACTGGATTTCGTGACAGTAAATATTAATTTGTAATATTTTGTAAATAACTTGCATTATGTGAATAACCAGTCAAGCTGCACACATGCTGTCAGCAACATTTTGTCCTTCTGGCAAAGAGCTTTCTTATGAGACTAAGTAGTTGTGTCACCTGGTTATTGACATATTTATTGTAATATGAAATCATTACAGTATAAATAAAGGTAAATGGACAACAATTAATATCTCTTCAGCAGCAGACAGTAGACAAGTATCAGTGCAATTGTATTGCACATCAAGCAAGTTTTAATGTGAAAACTGTGAATAACTTGTACATATGGTTTTAGAATTATTACTGTAATTTTGAATAGGTAATATTGGGCACGTAGAGGCATCAGTAGGATGTAACTAGGAAAACACTTGAAGGTGTCACTAGACTTTAATGGGTAAATTACTGAGTCAGACAATGTGCAAATGAACACTAAGATTATCAGACATATAACTGCAGAGTGAAGCTACTTAATAGCTCACAGGCATAACATTTCTATTTTAACTATCTCATCTTGCAGAATCCCAAGGTGTTCTCAGTGTTGAGATTTTGTCCTGGCTTTTGCTCCATGGCCTCCTCCCATTGGGCTGTACTTGATACACTTCCTGCAGCAGATGACCATAGAGTTTTCCCACTAGATACCAAAGCCACCTCTGTTGGTTCTCTCATCGTAGATGATGATTCACTGTAGTTTAGGACCTTCTTGGATTGCTGAGTTCCTCACATTCACAAAGGCTAGGCCCAACAATTCAACAGATAATTTATATTTCTGTCACTTGTGTCAGTGATCAGTGATCTTGTCATTTTAGTCAGTACCCAAAGCTTTTAACCTGCAAAAAAAAGATCATACAATTAAATAATCCTGTTATGCATTTCTTGGTTCAGTACCTCACTCTGCAAAGCTTGCAAAACTACTATTGTTGCTCCT
>NC_056745.1:1165495655-1165539469 GCF_019279795.1 Protopterus annectens
GCATGCATGGTTTTGCGTAGCCTGTTTCTGAGGTTTAGGTACAATTTGCAATGCACATTGTTATTTTAAGTCATTCCAGATTGGAAACTGTTTTTAAGAAAGCAGTGGACTTTAGTGATTTGAATGCAGTGAGGTGTGTAATAAGCTATGCCGCTGGCACCCATGCAGGACAATTGTGGCAGACTCTATATACGTGATGATCAGCCCATCATCTGCATGTCACTAAATTTGTGCCATTTGGAATTAGCAGACTTGGTCTATTTTGTGGATAATAATGTGCTCTTAAGTCATAGCCTGTCAGAATGCAGGTAGGCATGATGATGATGATGCACGCGTATATTAGCAGCATACATATTTAATTCCTGGGCTAACAACAGATTTGCCTTCTGTAATCCGTGTACATATCCCTGAATACACCAGGGAATTTGATGGGTATTGCTATGTGTCCATTAAAGGAATGTGCAGTCTGATTGCTGTCGTTTGAAATGCACATTAAAATTCAGGGGTTTGCCTTATTAGCACTCAAGGGGTAAACTGTTCCTTCCAGCAGGAAGTTATTTTTATTCCAGCTATCAGCCCGTGGAGTGTTGTGTGATATTCCTGCACTTTATCCTCTGATGTGAGCAGTAGTGTATTAATTTTACCATCCTGTGTGGTTTAAATATTCATTATACTTGCTTGTGAATAGTTACTGATTAGTTCTAGTTGCTGCTTCTGTTCCCAAGTGTTAGCAGCCTAACTTTCTCAAATATGCTTAAATATTATCTGTATCTTGCATTTCACAAGTATATTCATTCTGGACTACTTTTGTTCTTGGTACTGTCCTCTTCCTCTGCATTTGCTTGCAAGACTCTTCTTTGCTACTGGATATTATTTTTTAGATCAGCTAAGAAGTAAGAATGGTTTGTCACTGTAGGTTTTTTTGCGGGTGATTGTACTTGATTTTTTTTTCTTTTTTTTTTTTTTTGAGAATCCTATGATCTTCGTGTTTCACTGTTGCAGTCATCACATTTGGGGTTATCTGCCTGCAGGTAACCCTCAGCAGGCCTGAATACCAGAGTCTTGGGATTTCTGTGGCGGATGCTGTCACTTCATCCATGACGTCAGGTCGTCAGGGTTATAAAATATACAGCCGACACCATTACATCAGTCATTCTTGCCGTGCGGTGCCCGAAGCAGAAGCAGTTCGCAAGTGCCAGTTGGCCGACTCCAGTTTTCATTTTTCGAGTTTCAGACCTGAAGTTTTCTAAAAGATAAGTACCCCGTTCGGGATCCTTTTTTCTTGCTCTAACTGATGTCAGAAAAAAATAATAATTGTCTTGCCTGTGGAAAGCAAATACCTCACAGAGATTTTCATTCTTACCTCGTCACCTGTTTAGGCACAGACCATGACTTCCCTCGCTGTCAGATGTTCTTCATCTCACATTGCTGCAGTCATAACTAGTGGGTAGTCCGCTGTCCTCGGTCGGCCCGAATACCAAAGTATTAGGCTTGCGTTAGTCATGGGCGCTTAGATCTGACGTCAGTGCGTCATGGTATTAAAGCGCATGACCGACGTCATATCCTCAGTCTTTTTTGCCGCATGGTCTGAAGCAGAAGCAGCGTTTGCAAGTGCCGTTTGGCATTCTGAAATTTTCGTATTCTGAGTTTCAGACCGAAACCAAGTTGGACTAAGTACCCCATTGGGGAATATTTTTGTTTTTTCTTGCCTCAGTTAATTCCGGATGTCAGAAAAAGTGAATAATTGTATTTCTTGTGGGAAACAGATACCGCATAGGGATTACCACTCTCTTTGTATTCCTTGTTTGGGGCCTGAGCACGACGTAGTCGGGTGTCGCTTTTGTGCTAGGTTTAATAAGCGCACCATTAAACGTAGGTTAGATTGCACTAGGCTTGTCATCGGTAAGCGGTGTAATTACAATATGCCGTCGGATCCTCCGACGCCCGCTACCGCTAAGAAGCGCAAGGAAAAATCGTTAAGGTCCAAGCAGGATGAGTCGTCCGTTCCGGACGCCGGTTCTTCAGAAACTACGGTGGAATCTGTAGATCCAGCCGAGGTTTCAGCTGAGTCTCAGGGGGAGACGTTAATTTTGCAGGATGTGGCCTCTCAGGAGTCAGGTCAGGCTGAGGGGGCCTCTCAGGTTGCAGTACTCCCTTCTTTGCCTAAGGGGGTTAGGCCTTCTCCTTCTGTCTCTAAGGTACCTTCTAAGGGCAGGCCTGGTTTGCTTTCCTCAGGTGTCAGTCCTAGTTCTGTAGGTTCTGTGCCTAAAAAACACATGCTTAAAATGGCAGAAGATTTAATTTCCTTAATCAGGGGTTCTATGCCCCCTCCAGATAAAAGGCCTAGGGTGGAGCCAGAGGGGGAATGTTTAGAACAGGCTTCAGATTACTCAGAGTCTTCGGCTGAAGACACTCAGGATTTTCCTCCTTATTCTGATTCAGGCAGAGGATTCCAGTCCTTCTGCTTCTCCTCCAGAGGATTTTTCTTTTCAGAAACCCTGCATTCTATGAGGGAGCATTTTAAATGGGAAGGCCAGGATTTCTGATTCCCGAAAGAGGCTTAGGGAATTTTGTTTTACCACAACATCGGCCCTTAGCTATACCTCCTGTTTTGGATGTTGTTCAGGATGTTTTCTCTGAGGCTTCCCTTAATCCAGACTCTTTGCCTCCTGCGCCAGTTAAACCAGATAGGTATTACAGAGTGCCTGAGGCTCATAAATATCTGTATAAGAGCCCAAGGGCTGACCCAGAAACTATTAGCCAGGGACCTAAGGGTGTCAGGGCTTCTGTTGTAAAGAATCCAGTTCCTATGGATAAAGATTCTAGAGCTTTGGATAGGTGGGGTAAGAAAGTGTACACCTCTTCCACTCTAGCTATGAGGGCTTTAAATTGCCAGTTTCATATGTTGAAGTACCAGAATTTTCTCCTTACTCAGTTAAAATCTAAGGTAGATGCTTTGGCAGAGGGCAAAGAGTGTAAGGAATTACAGGATTTGGTTCATGCCTCTGATCAGGTGGGTAAGCATTCTTTACAGTGTGGTTTCGATGCTTTACAGGCTTCTTCCAGGGTGGCTGCCACTGGATCAGTTATTCGCAGGCACGCCTGGCTTAAGGATCAGAATTTGTCAGAGCATGTTAAAGCTAGAATTTTAGATGCTCCTTTACAGTCTGAAGTTTTGTTTGGTTCTCCTGTGGAGTCTGTCTTAAAGAAAATGGAAGACAAGGCTAAGTCTATGCAGACTGTTAAAGATTTTTTGCAGGTGCAGCCCCCTAAGTTTAGCAGGAATTGGCCTACTAAGGGTTGGGCTTATCCTTCTTCTGATTTACAGTCTAGGGGCAGAGCTCAGAGTTCTTTCAGGCCTAGAACGTGGAGTTCCCCTGCACAATCTACGGGTGAGGGCAGGGGCCAGTCCTTTCGTAAACAGACCCAATGACCTGCATCTTCAGCTGCCAGATCCCTCCTGTCTGGCAGCACCTTTGGGAGGAAAGTTGGCACTCTTCAAGCAAAATTGGCTTTTAGTCACCCAGGACAAATGGGTGTTGGACATTATAGACCGAGGCTACAAGTTTTATTTCCACACATTGCCTCCTTTCAAGGGCATGCCAGACATTCCTCCTCAGCAAAGGGTAGAGGCTCACAAGCAGATTTCTTTACTTCTTCAAATGGGGGCTATACAGCAGGTCCCTCTGTCAGAAGTGGGCCTAGGATTTTATTCTCGCCTGTTTCTTGTACCAAAGAAAGGAAACACTTGGAGGCCAATTTTGGATTTATCTATCCTCAACACATACCTGGACATTCCAAAATTCAAAATGTTGACGTTGCAACAACTTCTGCCTCTGTTGGGCAAAGATCACTGGATGGTAACTCTGGATCTCAAAGAGGCTTATCTTCATGTTCCTATCAGGCCCAGTTGCAGGAGATACCTGCATTTTCGGGCTGGGACTTTACATTATCAGTTCTCTGCATTGCCCTTTGGCTTATCTACTGCGCCCAGGGTGTTCACAAAGGTTCTGGCTCCGGTGATAGCCTTCCTAAGGTTAAGAGGAATTCAAATTTATCCTTATTTGGACGATTGCCTGATTCTTGCTTAAGACAAAAACAAGCTTCTTCACCATCTACAGTATGTTATAGCAGTGTTAAGGTGCCTGGGGTATTCTGTGAACGAAACAAAGTCCAGTCTAGTACCCTCTCAGGAAATGTGCTTTCTGGGTGTGAGACTGAATACAGCTTCCCAGATGGCCTTTTTGACCCTGGACAAACAAAGAAACCTTACTCTTTACTTCCAACAATTGTCTCTACGGTCCAGGCTGACTGCAAGGACAGTCCTTCAAGCCTTGGGGTTCATGGCATCTTGTATTCTGGTGCTTCCCAATGCCAAACTGCATATGAGGAAGCTACAATGGTATCTCAAAAATGTATGGACGCAACACTGCCACGATCTGGACACTGTCATTCAGATAATACCTTGCATTCAAAAGGAATTTTTGTGGTGGGCTCAGGAATGTCACCTAAACAAGGGACTCTCTGTGACCCGACCAGAGGCGAGTCAGATCTTAACGACAGATGCCTCGGACAAGGCTTGGGGAGCTCACCTCAATGGAAAATGGGTTCAAGACACGTGGCCTGCCAGACTTCAACATTTACATATCAACTTGAAGGAGATGTTAGCAGTCCAATTTGCATTGATGGCTTTCAAGGATCTACTTCACCCAGGACAAGTGTTGATTCAAACAGACAACACAACTGTTATGTGGTACATCAACAAGCAAGGGGGAATCCATTCGTACCCTCTTTGCAGGCAAGCTATGATTTTGTGGGAGACTGCTCTCAGTTTGCACCTCACTCTTCAGGCAAGGTTTCTGCCAGGAGCACAGAAATCCTTAGCAGATGTTTTGAGCAGACAGATGGTGGATCCCCACGAGTGGAAATTGGATCCTCATGTATTTCGACAGTTGACAGTGATATGGGGGACTCCAGACATAGATCTGTTCGCTTCTCCACTAAATTTCCAGTTGCCAAAGTTTTGCACAAAGATGTTTCATCCAACAGCTTGGAGAGTGGATGCTCTATCATTCAGTTGGAGCAATCTTCACGTCTATGCCTTTCCTCCTCTGCCTCTCCTTCCCAAGGTGCTCTTGAAGGTCAGACAAGACAAGCCCTCCATGATTCTAATAGCTCCAGATTAGCCTCGACAGCACTGGTACCCTCTGCTGAGGAGTTTAGTAAGGGAGCCTCCTTGGCCTTTGCCTTCAATTCCACACCTTTTGTCTCAGGCAGGCAATCATTTCCTCAATGTCAGGATTCAGTCCCTGCATCTAACAGCCTGGCATATTCTGTTCTAGAACCTGGAGGGTCGCAGCTTCCTCAACAAGTTTTGGATGTTATTTTGGAGGCCAGAAGGCCTAGTACAAGGAAAGTTTATGCAGATAAATGGAGGAGATTTTTTATTTGGAGCAAAGCAAAGAGCTTTGATGTTTCCAGGCCTGATTTGAGTGTTTCTCTTCAATATCTTACGATATTATTAGACAAGGGTTTGTCTTTCTCCTCTGTAAAAGTTCATGCTGCAGCCATTTCTGCTCACTATGACTGTGACCCACCATTATTCTCTCATCCTTTGTTTAAGCAATTTCTTAGAGGGGCAAAGAACATAAGACCCCCGCGTAGAGCTCCTACTCCTTCCTGGGATCTCAATTTTGTGTTGGAGAAGCTTACTTTACCTCCTTTTGAACCTGCAGCTACGTCTGAGTTAAAGTTTTTGTCTTGGAAGACTGCTTTTTTGTTGGCCATTACGTCTGCTAGAAGGGTATCTGAATTACAGGCTTTGATGGCAGTTGAACCCTTCCTGATTTTTCATAAGGATAGGGTATCTCTGCGTACTAACCCTACTTTTATGCCTAAAGTGGTTTCAAATGTGGCCTTGAACCAATCTATTCATTTGCCTTCTTTTTATGCTGATCCCCAAAATAAAGGGGAGAAAATTTTGCACACTTTGGATATTCACAGGCAGTTGCGTTATTATTTGAGCAGGATTAAAAGGTTCAGACAGTCTCAACAGTTGTTTGTTTCTTTTGCTTTGGCCTCTCAGAGGAAACCTGTTTCAAAACAAACTATTTCTAAGTGGATTGGCCATTGTATTGCTTTTTGTTATTCTCATCATGGTAAGGAGATTCCGGCTGGAATCAGACCTCATTCCACTAGGGCTACTGCCACTTCTACTGCTTTTTTAAGGGGTGTAGCTACTAAAGATATTTTGGAGGCAGCTACTTGGAGTTCAGTGCACACTTTTTCTAAACATTACCATCTCCCTCTTTATTCCAAATCTAGGGCTGGATTTGCCACTGCAGTCTTACAGGGCATGTTAGCAGCTCCCAATGCTTTATGATTTTGCCAGCCTCCCTTTACCTTTGCTTTGGGATTCTACCCACTAGTTATGACTGCAGCAATGTGAGATGAAGAACATAGTACAGTTTTGTACCTACCATAAATGTAGATGTTCGAAGATCCACATTGCTGCAGTCCAATTTACCCTCCCTCCTTCCCCTCTGTAGTTTGGAATAGTTGTATGGTTTGGGTGGTAGAGGTTGTTTGTACATGTGTCTTGGAGGTTTTTCTATTTTTGGCTGTGGCCTTTCTTTTTGGGCCTTCTGACATCTGGGGCAAGAAAAGACTGAGGATATGACGTCGGTCATGCGCTTTAATACCATGACGCACTGACGTCAGATCTAAGCGCCCATGACCGACGCAAGCCTAATACTTTGGTATTCGGGTCGACCGTGGATAGCGGACTACCCACTAGTTATGACTGCAGCAATGTGGATCTTCGAACATCTACATTTATGGTAGGTACAAAACTGTACTTTTTGTGCCTTGTTCAATGCTCGAACTATTTGTCGTCAGGCTATTTTTGTAGCTAAATTCTTCCGCCCTCGATCTCCGTACTCCAAAATGTCTTCGGTAAACCATCCAACTACCGATCTTCCTAAAAAAAATGAAAGGATAAAGTCAGAGACAGACCGCATAGGTCCAAGGCTGCTAACGACGCTACCGTTAAGCTAGTCGCCAGTCTGCCAGTACTCAGTGAGGCGCTTTCGCAGCCCCTGATACCCTCTTCTACAGATTCGCAGGCCTCTACTGAGACCCATTCTGAGTCCGGTATGCCGCGAGATGCTTTTGCGACTATGGAACCTGCTGATGTCTCTACTTTATATGGGTCCAGAGCCACTGTGCAGGCACCGGCTTCTGAGGGTGTTTTCAGGCCTTCCCATCTTCATATTAAACCGATGACTTCCTTTCAAACCAAAAATACTGAATTTCTCAGGCCTAAAGCTCACACTCTGCCTAGGACACAGACTACCAAAGTGCATTCTAAGGCCCATATGCCACAAAAACAAATGATTAGAATGGCTGAGGACCTCATTACTTTAATTAGGGGAAGTCAGCTTTCCCCCTCAAAAAGACCCAGAACTGACTTTTTCCTTTCTGATTCTTCTGATCAGGAATCTGATTACTCTGATCCTTCTGATTTACAGGATATACCCTTATCTACCTATAAGGATTCTGATGCAAAGGATTCCATTCCCTCTGTTTCCCCACCAGTAGAGTTTTCATTTTGTGAAACCCTGCACACCCTTAAAGAACATTTCCGCTGAGAGAGCCAGGTCTACTCCCAGTCCAAAAAGAGACTCAGGGAATTTTTAAGCTTGCCTCAGCACAGGCCTCTAGCTATCCCTCCTGTTTTGGAAATTGTAGATGATGTCTTCCTGGAATCCAGCCTTACCCCTGATACCTTGCCGCCAGCTCCCAGGAAACCTGACAGGTACTTTAGAGTGCCTGACTCCCACAAATTCCTTTTTAGGAATCTTACTGTGGATCCAGGGACCTAAAGGCATTAAGGCTACAACTGCCAAAAATCCTACCCTTTCGGACAGGGATACCAGGGCATTAGACAGATGGGGGAAAAAAGGTATAAACCTTTGGTACGCTTGCCATTATGGCTTTAAATTGCCAGTTTCATATGTTAAAGTATCAGCAGCATATTATGGAGCTAATTAAACAAAAAATGTTGTTGATTCCTGATTGTGCAGAACACAAAGATTTACAAGAGTTAATGCATTCTGCTAACCAAGTTGGTAAACATTCTTTGCAATGTGGGTTTGATGCTTTAGAAGCATCTTGCAGGGCTGCTGTCACTGGGTCTGTTCTTAGAAGACATGCTTGGCTTAAGGAACAAAACCTGCCAGATCATGCCAAAGCAAAATTACTGGATGCACCATTAAATTACTGGATGCACCATTAAATCAAGAACGTCTGTTTGGTAGTAAAGCAAAAGAAGTCCTCAAAAGAATGGAGGAGAAAGCTAAATCTATGCAAACTGTTAAGGATTTCTTACAAGTACAGCAACCTAGATTCAGTAGGCATTGGTCTTCAAAAATCTGGTCTTTTCCAGTCCCTTCCAGGCCTTTTCATTCCAAACCCAGGGGCAGCAGACCACCAAGACTTCAATCTCAGGCTATGCACAGATCTAAGCAATGGAGTGCTCCCATGTCCAAAACAGGGAGTAGTAAGCCTCCTTCCTTTGGTAAAAATGCACAATGACTTATCCTTAACTCTTCCAAGCCTTGCACCTTTAGGAGGGAAACTTGCACTGCATACCAAAAATTGTCAATACATTACCCAAGACAAATGGGTCTTAAACATTGTTTCCCAGGGATACAGATTCCAGTTCCACTCACTCCCATCCAGAAGCGGATGGCCAGACCTCCCACCAAACCAGTGGGCAGAGGCCCAAAAGCAATACTTTCTCTTCTCAGTATCAAGGCTATTCAGCCTATCCCAGCAGAACAAAGGGGACAAGGTTTTTACTCCAGACTGTTTCTGGTCCCCAGAAAAGAAAACTCTTGGTGTCCTATCCTGGATCTGTCCATTCTCAACACCTTTTTGTTGGTTCCAAAATTCAAAATGTTAACTCTCCAACAGCTGCTTCCTATGCTCGCCAAGGACTCCTGGCAAGCAACCCTAGATTTAAAGGAAGCCTATCTGCACGTCCTCATAAGGGAATCTCGCAGGAAATACCTACGCTTCAGAGCAGGCTCTATGCACTTTCAGTTCTCTGCACTTCCCTTTGGCTTATCTACTGCGCCCAGGGTATTCACAAAGTGCCTAGCTGCAGCCATTGCATATTGCAGACAGAGAGGAATTCAGATTTACCCATACTTGGATGATTGCCTGATTCAGACAGTCAGTTAGGAATTGCTACTTCAGCACCTGGCATTTGCAAAGAGACTTCTCACTTCACTGGGGTACACCATCAATGAAAAAAAATCACAACTGGTACCCAGCCAACCGATTGTATTCCTGGGAGCAAGCTTGAACACAACTTCCCAAATGGCATTCCTCACTCCAGAGAAACAAATTTATTTGGCAAACTATTTCAATCTACTGGCCACCAAAACCAGGCTATCTGAAAGAAAAATACTGCAAGCCCTAGGGTTCATGGCCTCTTGCATTCTACTAATTCCATATGCAAGACTGCATATGAGGCAACTTCAATGGTACCTAAAATTCTCTGGTGTCAACATTCTCAGGACCTGGAAACAATGATTCCTATCATTCCTTGCCTAAGGACAGAGTTCCTTTGGTGGGCAGAGGCCTGCGACCACAACAAGGGACTCCCTTTCATTCTACCCCCTGCCGCTCAAACCCTAACAACAGACGCATCAGACTATGCATGGGGGGCTCACATGGCAGGGCAGTGCATTCAGGGCAAATGGAACCCAATGCAAATGCACCTGCATATCAATCAAAAAGAAATGTTTGCTGTGCAGAATGCTCTGACAGCCTTCAAGGACCTTATTCTTCCAGGACAATTATTGGTAAACACAGACAACACCACAGTTATGTGGTACATAAACAAGCAGGGGGGAAACCATTCCTACCCACTCTGCAGACTAGCCATGGCTCTGTGGAACACAGCCTTAAGCAACCAAGTACACTTACAAGCTCAATTCCTGCCAGGCAAACTAAATTCACTGGCAGACGATTTAAGCAGAAATCTCATGGATCCACACAAGTGGAAACTGGAACCCAAAATATTCAAGCTTTTGAGGAACAGGTGGGGGACACCAGAGGTGGACCTTTTTGCTTCCACTCAGTGCTATCAATTGAGCAAATTTTGCACCAGAACTCCCCACAGCCAAGCTTGGAAAGTGGATGCCCTGTCCTTCACCTGGGAAAGTCTCTCAGTCTATGCCTTTCCCCCTCTGCCACTCCTCTCGAAGGTTCTACTAAAAGTCAAACAGGACAAGCCAAGGACAATCCTGATTGCGCCAAACTGGCCACGCCAGCATTGGTACCCCCTTTTGTGCAGTATGACAGTGCTACAACCATGGCACCTGCCTCAGACTCCTTCCCTGCTGACCCTGAACATTGCAGCCTGGCTAATGCCCTGAATTCAACACCAGCAAACCTCAGTAAGAAGGTGCTGGATGTCATTCTTGAGGCACGGAGGCCTAGTACTAGAAAATCCTATTCGGAAAAATGGAAAAGATACTGTGACTGGAGCCAGTCTCAGGGAATGGCCAAAACTGTGCCCAGCTTACCTCATATACTAGATTACTTAACAGAAATGCTCCACAAAGGCCTATCCTTGTCTTCAATTAAGATCCATGCTTCTGCCATCTCAGCTCATTATAATACCGAGCCCACCCCTCCTCTCATCCTCTGGTAAAACAGTTCCTGAGAAGAGCCAAAAAATTTAAGACCCCCAGAAGAGCTCCCACTCCAGCCTGGGACCTTAACTTTGTATTAGAAAAGCTCACACTTCCGCCCTTTGAACCTGCGGCCACAGCAGAGTTAAAATTCCTCTCATGGAAAACAGCTTTACTTCTAGCCATCACTTCAGCAAGAAGAGTGTCTGAATTTCAGGCCC
This sequence comes from Protopterus annectens, assembly GCF_019279795.1. Taxonomy (NCBI): domain Eukaryota; kingdom Metazoa; phylum Chordata; order Ceratodontiformes; family Protopteridae; genus Protopterus; species Protopterus annectens. The sequence goes on from NC_056745.1 coordinate 1,165,506,583, forward strand.
TTATGGCAGTGGAACCCTTCATTATCTTCCATGCAGACAGGGTTTCCCTCAGGACTAACTCATCTTTTATGCCCAAGGTGGTGTCTAGTGTGGCTTTTAACCAGTCCATTCATTTACCAACCTTTTTTCCTAATCCTCAGAATAAAGGGGAAAGGATCCTGCATTCCCTGGACGTGCACAGGCAGCTTAGGTTCTATCTGGACAGGACTAAGCCTCTCAGAAAATCTAACCAGCTGCTAGTCAGCTTTGCTGCAGGGGCAGAGGGCAAGGCCATTTCAAAGCAAACCATTTCTAAATGGATAGCACACTGCATCCATTTCTGCTGCAAGCACCATGGGAAACCTACCCCACAGGGGATCAGAACTCATTCCACTAGGGCTACATCTACCTCTACAGCATTTCTCAGGGGAGTCCCTACCAGGGACATCCTAGAAGCTGCATCCTGGAGCTCTGTACACACTTTCACCAAGCACTAACACTTGCCTATATTTTCTAAATCCAAAGCTGGATTTGCCACAGCAGTCTTACAGGGCCTGATTGCCAGCCCTAATGCTTCATAACTTACCTCCACCCTTCCTTAGCTTTGGGAATCAACCCAAATGTGATGACTGTAACAGTGAAACATGAAGAACATTGTACAGTTGTATACACTTGCCATAAATGTAGATGTTCAAGTGTATTCACTGTTGCAGTCCTGGTTACCCTCCCTACAGCCCCCTGACTTCTCTTGATTTCTATCCTACCTTTTTTGTCTGTTATATCTTATATCATTGGTATTTGTTTTTTGGTGGGGGTATTACATACCATGTAATTGCTTCCTATTTTGGGAGCACAAAAAACTGATGTAATGGTGTCGGCTGCATGTTTTATACCCCTGATGTCATGGAAGAAGCGACAGCATCCGACGCAGAAATCCCAATACTCTGGTATTCAGGCCGGCTGAGGGCTACCAGCAGGCAGATAACACCAAATGTGATGACTGCAACAGTGAATACACTCAAACATCTACATTTATGGTAAGTGTACACAACTGTACTTTCTCTTCTGTGGCTGCAGTAGTCACATATCATGACAGTGTATAGACCAGTATCAGGTACTTTTGCTCTTGTAAGTGATCCAGATGAGAGAGTATCCCTCAAGCTAGAACTTTCTAACAGAAATTGTCACAATGTTTCATGGAGACTGTACCTTGGTGCAGCAGCTGTGATCTTTTTGTTGGATTTTTGCAGTCCTTATCTATGATTCTTGTGTTTCCTTTAGGGTTTCTGCTGCTTTGTCTGTAACAAGCTAACAGCTGTTTATTTGATGCTGTTAATGTTTTGTGTCATGGCTAACGTGATTACTGAAAAAACTCCAAACCAACGAAGAAAACCAAAAACAGGAACACCAAGGGCTGCAGTAACTCTTACACTCGGACCAGAGAAAAGAGAAATAATCCACGTCTGAAAGCCAAAATCCACTTTATTGCGAATCGACAAACCAGTACAGAGGCAAGCAGTAGTTGTTAACCTAGGTTTTATCTTAACCCATAAGACTTCTTCAGAACAACTCCATAATGCTGAACTCATGTTTAAATACATCCATTAATTGCCAGTTACATTCTTAATTAGCAATAAATCTTTAAAGCGAAATCTGAACTTTAAAAGCATATCAGTTAGTCATAACACTACAAAAAAGCCTACTAATGTCCATACAAAAGGTTCAACAAATAACCTACCTAAAATTATGAAAACACACGTTTCCAACCCAACTAATAACAGAATAAGTATCAAATAATAAATAAAAATAGATAAAACTTTAGTAAGAAATTCCTATATTTTTGTACATGTGAAGTCTGAAAAATGAACTTACAAAATGTAAAATGTGAAATATAAAATATAAAGTATAAAATATATATTATATATATTATATATATAAAATATCCACTGTTAGGAGATCATGCACACTGATCACACAGCCAGTGTATACATTAACCATTAATATATCTAAGCTTTAATAAAGGGGCAGTACTAATGCTGATATTAGACCAGGATATCTAGTGGCATCTAGTCTCAGTTGTCATTTCATTTCACAAAGGTCCAAATGAACATCTAAGACTCGTCCTTGTAAATCCTTTGTTATTTGTTGTATGATAGCAAATTTAAAACTATGTCAGGGATATTGATTGATATGCCTAAATAGGGCATTAGTATTCTTTTGATGTCTGATGTCTAAAATATGTTCACCTATTCTATCCCTAAAAACTATACATGTTTTCCCTATATAGAATGCTAAACAATCGCTACATTTGGCCATATAAACCACATTTTTAGTGTAACAATTAAAATGCCCTTTGATAAAAATTATTTTGTTCCTCACCATAATTTTATTCTTAGTAGTTAAAATATAGGAACGAAGACTACATCTACCACATTTAAAATTACCCACTGGTCTGTGGGACCGAAAACCATTATTCACGTACGTACCACTCTCCAATAAATTTTTAAAAGACCTTTCCTTTCTAAATACATTACCAGGTAATTTCTTCAATTTTTTACATACATTACTATCCAGTTGTAACAATTCCCAATTGTTTTGTATGACCCTAATTATGTAATCTGTGTCACAAGTGTATGTAGTGATGAAATATAAACTGTCTTTTGTCACATCCCTATCCTTAGTATCAAAATTTAACTTGATATTCGTACCCAAAGTGGCATTTGTTATATCAACTTCCAACTTTAATAATGGCTGATAAAATCCTTTAGTTCTTTTTTTTAAAATATATCCTGGTCTAATGACAGCATTAGTGTTGCCCCTTTATTAAAGCTTAGATATATTAATGGTTAATGTATACACTGGTTGTGTGATCAGTGTGCATGATCTCCTAACATCAGTGGATATTTTATATATATAATATATATTTTATACTTTATATTTTGTATTTCACATTTTACATTTTGTAAGTTCATTTTTCAGACTTCACATGTACACAAATATAGGAATTTCTTACTAAAGTTTTATCTATTTTTATTTATTATTTGATACTTATTCTGTTATTGGTTGGGTTGGAAACGTGTGTTTTCATAATTTTAGGTAGGTTATTTGTTGAACCTTTTGTATGGACATTAGTAGGCTTTTCTGTAGTGTTATGACCAACTGATATGCTTTTAAAGTTCAGATTTCGCTTTAAAGATTTATTGCTAATTAAGAATGTAATTGGCAATTAATGGATGTATTTAAACATGAGTTCAGCATTATGGAGTTGTTCTGAAGAAGTCTTATGGGTTAAGACGAAACCTAGGTTAACAACTACTGCTTGCCTCTGTACTGGTTTGTCAGTTCGCAATAAAGTGGATTTTGGCTTTCTAACGTGATTACTGCCAGTCTTCTGCATTGCATACTTTGTTATAATACAGTCCAGTAAACAATGGCCATTTTGTATCAAGCAATATAACCAAATCCAGATAAATTCTGACAGTAAAATGGATTCCAGGGATAATGCACTTTATTTGTTAAATGCTTTCACCTCATAAATTGAAATGGCACTTTTCAGAAAATTAACCACTGATAATAGACAGGTTAAACAATGCAAATTGTAAGTCAGTAACATCATTGACTCTACCTATTAAAACTTCACTAGTAAAATTCATTATTAACCACAAACACAAGTATCATGCAGATGATAAAACTTATGATAAAACAGTATTCACTGTGCCCTGTGTTCTTAGTGGCTCTTCTGAGATTTCACTTACTCTTTATAGGCTAAAGATCATTAGAGCCCAGAATCATGTGACATCAAACCTTATTTGCCATTCTGATTCTTGGTTTTTGCAATGCAAGGAATTCAAAGTCAACCCCTCTGATGTTAAGATCTACATTATCTAACACGAAATCATGCAACTTCCCAAAGCCTACACATGTCAGGAATGTTTATATAACCAAAATTCCAGCTCATGAGTTTGAGTATTTAGAGCAAACCCTTCAGCTGAATAATTTTATTTCTAAAAATAAAATAAATCCAGTTCCCAATCCTCCTTCAAAAAAGAGACTGACTTTCTTCCTTGCACATTTCTTCAGATCCAGTTCTTACATATCCCCTTTTGAATTACAGTAACTATTTTTTGTGCACCAATTAAAATCACATTTCCAAGGCACTAGCTGTATATTTCTACAGGGCTTCAAAAGCTTGTCTACAGAGATGCTAGTGGACACTCATCGTAACGGAGGAGATATGTTCCAAGGTGCCATGGCAGAGTTACAAATGGACATGAGTATCTGCATGCCTTAAAACGTATATAAAGGGGTCAGTCTTTTGTGTTAAACTTGAACAATTGTTGGTTATGACTAGACAAGGAAGTAAGGATAAAACAGCTGTCTTTTAAAATTCAAAGGAAATTGTGTACCTTATTTTCATACAAAAATACCTCCATCCTACCAACCCGTCTGATGTTCCCACATAAAGCTTAATAATGTGGTTAATGGTAATAGCGGCACTGAGAGGATTTGTGAATGCATCATCTTCATTCCCATCCAGAGACCATATTCCATGTTCATATGTATTACCGAGTGACATTATGGGGGTTGTATTTACCTGCAAAAACTGTTTTGCAAGAGTACATGTTCTGTTCAGTAGTAGATGGTATATATCTGGTATCTTATTGCTGAAAACTATGAAGGCAACTTGCCCTTTCACCACTGGCCTTTTCCTCCTGAAAAACCTGACAGTTCAAAATGCCTATATTTAACAATATCAGTAATATCAAAGTCTTTTCCTTTAGCTCACACTTCTCTTATCACATCTTACTGATGTACATTTTATTCATCTAGACTTCATAACACCAACCCTGTTTCCTACCATCTTACCTTCTTTGATTTGGGGGTATTTACATTGGGAGACTGGCTGCCACATTATGCAAACAATGCCTGGTACATCAGACCACAAGTATCTTGCCTTAGACTGCACTGAAATAAAATGGTATCATATCCCAAACAGTGCTCTTAACCACGTATTCTGTCCTTGGACTCTTAGCATTATCACAGGATGAATATTTGCTCTATATACAGAGAACATAAATGAAGCTGCAAGTGTATAGGTAAAAACAGAAAGTGCACCCTCTGTCATTCACCTGATCTTTGATGACTATCAGAGCATTATCCCATGATGCTATTAAACCTGTATGGTAAAGTACGACTACTTTATACAGATTTGTGTTATGTCTGCTGTGCACCACTTAGGTTGCAAGTTATACAGTGGAGCGGGATGGAATTTTAACTACAGTCAGTGACTACTGATGACTCATATTGAGTATCTCCCAATCATTTAAATCACTTTGTGTTGTCTGATAAAATGCATCCCAAAAGTTTTATTGATCACCAAAGCCTCACGTAATTTAATTAAAGAATGTGTATATATTTCACTTATGCTGTGGTTGTGGGTTAGGGTAGTGCAGCAATTTTGCCCTGTCTCTTACTAATAAGATACTTTGCTCTATTGGGCAAAAGCAATTATAAAAAAGGGGACATGAGTAAATGAAAGAGCACCAAGCTCTAGGAGTGGCCACAAGCTGCTGCCATATTTATTGAGAAACTGGTTGTGGTTAGTTCTGCAAATTCTAAGTAAAACTGGTGGTAAATACAATTCAACTTGATGTCTTAGTGTCGGTATTGAGAGATTGACGACCTGTTGGTTTTCCCAGTCAACAGAATCTGTAGCAGAATAGAGAGAGATGATTAGAAAATAGTAATGCAATAAATAGAAAGGAAGACCTGAGTGAGTGTAAACAGTAAATTAAACCATGGATTTGTGATCAGGAATCTCTGAAAGTGATACTTTATGAATTAGGTATAGTCACAGATGGTAAAGATCCTGTAGTGATCATGTTTATTAACATAAAATTAGTGTCCCACAGAGTTGAGACCCATTAAAATGTAAGATGTAGTTATTTAAATAAATATTTATCACTGTGTCTGTCTCTCCCTCTCTCTCCGTATTTGTGTGTGTGTGTGTGTTTATATATATATATATATATATATATATATATATATATATATATATATATATATATATATATATATATATATATATATATATAGTATATATTGTATATATATATATATATATATATATATATTGTATATATATATATATATATATATATATATATATATATATATATATATATATATATATGTGTGTGTGTGTATATATGTATGTATATATATGTATGTGTGTGTGTGTGTATACACACACACGCACACACACACACACACACACACACACAGATTCCAGCTATCCTTCCATCTGTTTGTCCTGGTGAGGGTCTTAATGGTAGTAAGCTGAGAAGGATAGACCAGACTTTCCTATCCCAGAAACATTTATCATCCTGTTGCATTCCTAGACAAACTGAGAAATATTCCACTACTGCAACTTGAGTCTTCTCTGGCACATTTTCCAGTGAGCTGTGCCTGGCGTGCTTCCTGTGGGTGGGGGGTACCAGATGACAACCTCACTAGGTGCACTATGGCCAAACTGTCTCTTGCCATTGGTTTTATTCTGAGATCCTTCCAGATTACCAAGATAGTCATTCTGTCTTGGAGAATAAAGACAGCTGCTGTGTGAAGGAGCCTTATTTTAAGGAGTTGCATAAGCAGCCTAACCCTTTAGTCAGTACCCAAAGTCCACTACCATAAGTAAATTTGGGAACCGAGACTGATCATTTATTTGAGAGCTTGGTTCTTGGACTCTGTACTTAGTTCACAGTACAGTGCATGCAGTACTGCCATGGCTGTACCTATTCTTTGGTCACTGTCATAGTCCCTTTTGCTTTCCTTGTGAACAAGTCTACAGGATTCTTAGTAGCTTCTTCTCCTCTCTTACTTGCAGAGAACAGTCCACCCTTTATTAGGAAGACAACCACGAATTTTGGTTTGGAAGTGCTGATTTTCATCCCAACTAATTTATAATCTGCATTGAACTACCCCAGTGCACTCTGGAGAACGCAGTCATTTAAAGCACTACCCTCCATCAGCTGCAAGCCACAGAGTTACAACTCTTGTGTCCCCAACTGGATATTCTCCAGACATTGACTGCACTTTAATTTCCTCTACAGGAGTATAACAAAAAGAGAGGGAGATGGGACACACTTTTGGAGGGAGTTTTTACCTACATTCAATGTTTTAGACTAAAAAAGAGTGTAGAATGAAGTCTTCCTCCACAAACACAGGTGCCAAATATCATTCAGCAATTACCCTTAGGACCCTGTGCTGCTATAACAACTTCCATAAGATATTCAAAAGCATGCAGTCTTATGTTTCCTGCAGCTCCGCAGAACGTATGCAAACAACACTGGTAGAATCTTGTGATCTCTCCTTGATCTCTAAATGGACAAGAAGTTGATCCAATGTTCCAGGGTCATGACAACTTGCACATTATTACTCCTGAACCCTGTACACATATGCTTTTCCTGCAATCACTGGCCCCCTTTCCACACTGTGGCTATCTAAAAGACCACAACAAGGATAAACCTAGTGTAGTGATCTGGTTTCACTAGAGACCAGACGTTTTGAGGCCAATTCCTATGTGTTCTTAGACTTTATATAACCATATGGCTACAGGTGTGTTAGATCAATGTGGCTGGGTATCTGCATTGCACTGGGGGTAAAGGACACACGGTGCTCCACAGAAACCACCTCTATTACCAGGATCCTTCCTGAGAAATGCATTTATACCACAGACATACCCTTATACTGTTATATGATCAAGGAGGTGTATTTAACATATATTGTATCAAGCTAATCTCGTAGTCATAACTTCTCAGCCCCCAATAAACATTTCCTTGTGTCTGCAGAGATATGAAGGCAAGGTAACTACTATGTTACCTGCCCTTATTGGTCATTTTAAGCCTAATCGATTTTCCTTTTTGAGCTTGAAATAACCTATCCTATTTGGTTATAGACTAGCCCTACCCCATCCCATGGTTCAATAATTATATATCAGCCATAATGAGAATACCTGGGTTTATACCATAGATAAATTGAGTGACCTGTGCATTGGATAAAGCATTTTGGGGGCAGTCGTAGGGTAAATTTTCTGTTTCCCATCCATAGGTCTAAGTTGCAGTTGAATATGGACAGGGATGAACTTTATTTTATGTGGATGGGGAGTCTGGTCCACAGCAGCAGTGGAACAGCAGGTGGTAGTTCTTTGTATTTATTTCATCTTCTTGGCCACAACAAATGTAGAGAATGTGTTACGTTTATGTTTGTTCTGATAACAAGTGAATGTAGCCTTTATTTGTGACTGATAGTGTTTGCCTTTTGAAGGCCAAAATAAATATGCTGGATTTATATGTTACTGAAGTAAACTAGGTGTTCCCCTTTGCTGTCTGAAAGCTACATTAAGCATTAAGTATACTAGTCTTGCTAATTCTTAGAGAAACTGAATTTTGCCTCTGTTTCTTAAAAACTCGAACAGCCATATTTGTGTAAAGGTACAAAGTATCTTCCAGGAAGCACAGTTCAGCAGAGATTAATAATCTTTTTTATTGCAGAGAATAGCACAGACAGGGGAGAATAGGAAATCAAGGTCCTGTCTCCTCCCCGAGCTATGTAAAGCATGAATATTATATACTTTTTTCGATTAAAAGCTAATCTCATTTTTGTAACAATTAAAATGCAGCCATTGAGCAATTAATACAATTTTTACTAACAAAGATATTTTGACTGTCTGTTTGAACCTTTCCATGACAGGCACAAGTTTAGAATTCCAAAAAAGAAATTTCTACAATTGCTATGTTGGCACATTTGTGTTGGCATGGCGTTAATCATAAGAAGCAGACTAAAACACACAAGTCCATCTTGAAATAAAAATGTATTAAAAATACAAATACTAACATTTTTTTTATTTTATCTTCTCCCTTCACATTCCTTCATCTGATGCTGTAAAGCATCACTCAAGCCATATAGTTTTTTATGGTGAGAAAATGGCTACACGTTTTCAGATGGACTGGTACAATTTCACTTGCTGTCAAACATTCTTCCCTTGCATTTTCTTTCTGTTCCTGGCATGCACAATGTTTATACATTCATTTTACAAATATGGTCTTGTTAGCAATAAAAACATGTCATTGTTTTGATGGGATAAAAAGACAGCTTGAGTATCTTTCAGTCACACGTTCACCCTGGAATAAATTGGCATATAATCTACTAACCTCTTGTAACACTGTATTTTCATAATTTTTTGCATCATAATTACTAACTAATGAGGTCAGTGGCAATGGTTCATTTTTATCAAATTTTTATACTTTGTAATTTGATGTTTTGTTTGGATTCCAGAAGTTTTAAAATCAAGGCTTTGATCATAAATAAAATAAGTCCTAATAATAAGGTTATAACAGCAGCTAGCATAAAAAAATTAAAACACCTCCTCCCAAACTAGAAAAAAAAGACTTGTTAACTATGTCCATTGAGAACTTCTTTAACATGAGACAGGCAACTTTGTGAATAATTTCAAGGTGACTACAAATTGTGGCAGTGTTATCAGGAATTAACAATCAACACACTGTTTTGATAAATGCACACATACCCCCTTTAGAAGCCAGGGTAAAGTCAAGGGCCATTCTGTTCTGCAGCACCACACTGTGCATGGCAGTCAGTTCAGGAGTAATTAGAATAACAGACTCAAAAGTTGCAGTACTCAATATTTCTAAAAGCTTAGATAGTTTTCACAGTTCCCAAATAGATTTGACTACCCCATAAGCAGATAAAAGGCATGCTCCAGAAATATCACCATCACCAAGATCCATGCAAGCTAGTCCTTCAAAGGCATTATTTTTAACAGCACGGTGATTAAGCCAGGAAGCATCTGTCTTCCCAACAGGATTTTGAATGTCTTTAGTATGTCTTCTGTGATGAGCATTACAAATTTTTCCATCAGGTAAAGTGTGTGTATGTCATATAACTGGAATAACACAGCCTGTAAAATAATAATCTAACCAGCCTGTAACCAGGGATATGCTTGGTCCCTACAGATATAATAATATTCATAGCATGCTGCCATACCCAGCCCTCCAGCTCCGTTATAAAGTTTCCAAGTGAAGTTGCAAATGATGTTTCTGACAAAAAGTGCACCATATTTACAATAACAGATATGTCCTTTTGCAGTCATTGACAATTGAAAGGGAGCTACTGAAAATGGGGGTAGAGGTTGTTTAATGTTTCCAATCTTAGTGCAAAAAATAGTGTAAAATTCTGTATGGAGGTCTGTGTCAGTCACTGGCATTGGAATGACTAGAAAACCCCCATCATGTGTGGTAGGAATATGTGCACACACCCAGCAGTCACTAGCATTAAAATTCTTGGAATATCTGTATAAGACATCAGAAAAAGTATTAAATTTAGGTTGCCAGTCAGGTGTTCTAGATACTGTACTGACCAAGTGTCTGCCCCTAGTTGTAGTGATGCACTTATATCTAATAAAAAATTATTCAGTACTTACAATCTCAGTAGTTGTAGATGACGTACTCTCAGTTCTGGATGGAAAAAAAGCAAAATGAAATAATGAAAATCACAGTAGTTGTCCCAATAGTAGGTCCATATGAAAATTTATCATGTTGGGTTTGGAGAGGGTTTTAAGAAACTGCAGGCAAAAAAGTTAATATGATCAGCTGTAGTTTATACAAAGTCAATTTCCAAATCAACTCCAATTGGAAATGCTGGTTATATATGATCCACTGATATTATTGCTTGGTCTGTTGCCCTAAAAACATGATGAATCTTCATTGTTAGTTTCAGAAGCAAGGAACATAATGTTGATGAAGAATTATTAATTTTTATCTCTAATCAAGATATTATAGAGTCATTCGACTGCGCCTCCAGATGTGATTTGATTGGCACATCACTTAGTTTTACTTTCAGATTTGTGTGTATGACAAAATGAAAGTCTTTAATCTTCATTTCTGGATGTTGTGTTGCCCTTGATTTTTTATTTGGTATAACTTGCTATAGGTTGAGTCACAAGGGATGATGTTGATGGCATCTGGGCTGCACTCGTCAAGAGGGAGGGTCTTTTTGAAGTGTCACACATGGAGCTGGGTTATCCTTTACATCAGCTGGCAGTAGTAGTTGTAAGCAAAATCAAGCTGGGCCCTTTCTATGTGGTTTGCAAAGTATGTTTTTAGGAGAATAACTTGATGTATACAAAATCTAAATTCATCTACATTTTGCAAGTCCAAATGGTTAGGTAGGCATTCTCAAAGGTATGCTCATGACTTGTATGAGGGGATAATTTTCTTGTAGCACTAACTGCACTTTGCATACTAAATGGCTTTTTTTATGGCTTTTTAAGACCAGTTTCCTCAAGCAACTTAACCAGGTGGAACTTTATAGTCTGATTTACCCACGCTACGATTCCTGAAGTTTGTGGCCTATATGGGCAATGGTATTGTTCATAGGTGTGTACTAGGCTAATAGCCCTGGAGCCTTTACAATCCTAGCCCATAGGATTACCCTGGCATTGTGCCACCCAACCTTGTCTTTTGATATTCATTGTTTTGCTGATCTGTTATATCACTTGACTAGTAAAATTAGTTCCCTGATATGACTGCAGCATGGGATGCCACCAAATCTTGGGATAAAATCCTGGATTAATTTTTGGCTATTGTTGTAACATCATTTTATGCATATGGATATCCCTCAACCCATCCAGAAAAAAATTCAATCACAAAAAGTACTTCCCTAAGCTTCTGCATTTGTAGGAGTTCAGTAAAGTTCTACTGAATGGCAGAAAATGGCCTTTTCAAGTTTGTGTGGGTGCCAGTACAGTCTTAGAAACATTATGTTCTAAACAAATCATACAGATATTCACAAAATGTTGAGCGACTTCTGAAAAGTGAGTGGATACCAATCACTGGATATATGTTTTATTAAGGAATTTTTTACCAACTTGAAATGGTAAGTGGTAAGCTTTAATCCAAATGAGTTATAAAATTTTATGGGACTACCAGCCGGCCATCTGGGTGGTGCCACAAAAGGTCCAGAGAACAGCTGCAGCCATCATGGATCCACATCACCCATTCAGAATCCTCTGTCTGATTCTGGAAAGTTACCAATTTTTGTAAAGAAATATTGTTGTTAGTCTCCTGAAGTTGCTGAAAAAATGAAGCCTGTACAGGATAAGATATTGCAGTTTGTCTTGATGCCATATCTTCAAAACTGTTACCTGTAGAGCTATAAGATTTATTTATTTATTTGTTTGTTTAATTTATTTAACATTTGTTAACTGGGAAAGTCCAACTAGGACAGAGCCTATTTTCAGTGGAGGCCTGGGGAGAAAAGTTCCAGACGCATGTTGAGGAAACTTACGTGAGCGCAGGGAGGATATGCAGACTCCGCACAGAAGGTACCCCAGCCGAGAATCGAACTGGAGAACCTCTTGCTGTGAGGTGACAACATTAACCGCTGCACTACTGCACCGCCCAAATTATTATTGTTATATGCTGTACATTTGACTACAGCTAGTTCCTTTGGTAACAGTAATGCATTCAGTAGTTCATGAATAAAAATACTGAACTTGAGACTTGCACAACTGCAATATGTCCTTGTTAACTTTAAATCCTAATGCTCTAGTTTTGTTAAAAGAAAGATAGTATCCTGCTTGCAGTAGTGAGGATATTTGGAAGATGACAGTTAAGCAACTACATACTGAATTAGTGTGAAGCCACATGGAAATTCAATCTTGTCTGTTTTTTCATTTCCCTTAAAAAAAGAGTAGGTGATTCAACACACCTTTGAGGTTACCTAGGCCAAGTGTATAGTTACCCTTTACATGTAAATACAAATTGACACTGGCAATCTGGATGTATAAAAATAGAAAAGAAAGCAGCAAAAATATCTGTCACTGAGAAGGTAGTGGCATTTGGCAGAATAGAACTCTGTATTGAGGCAGGATTAAAGGCTACAGGAAAGGTTGGTACTACCTCTGTGTTAACTACTCATAAATCTTCCTGCTGAATCTAGCTTTGTTTGTATGCTTGTTTATTTCCCTGAAATGCTAATTCCACCTAAAATGCGGCCTTTTAGCACTTCTGTAGATCCCTAGTGATATCTGCATTGCTTACTGTACTTATTTCCTTGTTTCACTTGAAAGAAAGTTACTGTTTGTCGTTTTTGCATTTAAGTTACCTGTAACACATTGCATTTAAGTTACCTGGCACTTGCTCACTAAAGCAATTATATAAGTCAGCTCTAAAAAATTAAAAGCACTACACCCTCACAAACTCCCCTTGCGTACCTTGTTCCCAATTGGACCTTTTTTTCAATTATAAAGGAATTCCCAATACTATTCTAGCATGTCCAAAGGTCAGTTGTCAATCTCCTCTCCGGTCCAGCTGGTGAATCTGGGAATCTTGAGGCAATGTTACAACTGCCTCATGTACACAGACAACCCTCTCCTCCTCCCAACAAATTCCAACACATGTGAGAGATGCAACCATATAGCCAAACTGGAGGCTAAGCTCTCTCAACTCAGTACTGGCGTAATCAGTCAGGAGGAGAAGGAAACCACACTCACTACAATTCCAGTCTCACATAGACCTACCACGACAACAAACCAAACACATAAACACACAAAAACATACTCGGAGGCTCTAAATAAAAACCTGCCTAAGCAGCAGAGACCTCCAAAGCAGACACCCAAGCAACCGCTACCTCAAAGCAAAACACGTGCAACACATAGCTCACAAAGCCAGTGTGCCGAACAGTCACAGCCCTTAAGGCTAAACAACACACCTGATACACTTGTAATAGGTGACTCTATCGTCAGGCACACTGACGTCCTGCTCACCAGGCTGAACAAGGAGAAGGTCATGGTGAGCTGCCTGTCAGGCGCTAGGATCCGCCACATAACACAAGCACTCAGGTCACTCCAAGGCAAGTACAAATATGACTCAGTCATTGTCCATGCTGCTGTGAATGACCTGAGACGTACCTCCCTGGACTACATGAAAAGAGACATAGAGGAGCTCTCTGAGCATTTAGCCCAGGCCGGTATGACCCTGACCTTGAGTAGCATCTTACCCTCACCAAGAATGATGCCACAATATGAAGACAAGATGATCAATTTCAACAATTGGCTTAAGTGTTGGTGTCATTCAAAGGGGATCCAATGCCTGTCAGCCTGGGATGACATGCTCGACAAGCCACGATGCTTCGCTAGGGACGGCTTGCACCTGTCACCCCTGGGCTTTCGGATATTGGCAAAGGCTCTTGCTACCCCCATAGTGCCTTTTTAGGCAAGGCTCAAAGACAAACCCACCTCCATAGGTATCACAAGGGATAAGAAACTAAGAGTAATGCTACTCAACGCCAGAAGTCTAAACCTCAAGATGCACGCACTCAAAACTCTCCTTAGCATGGAGAACATCGATATCTGTGCAGTAACAGAAACCTGGTTCAAGGCTCCCGAGAGCACCCCAGCACTACCAGGTTATACATCATACCATGCTTTTCGGCCCCAAAACTTGAACCGAACCACAAAAGGAGGGGGAGTAACAATATCCGTCAAAGATACCCACACCTCCAGGTTGGTGGCACAGCACGAAGCATCAGAGACTATCCATGTGCAACTAACTGTGGGTAAAACTGCCTTCCAGTTTATAGCCTGCTACAGACCACCATTACAAACACAGGAACCCCACTCGACCTTCCTGAGAATACTGGAAAATATGAAGGTCTCTCCAAACACCATTATATTGGGCAACTTCAACTACCCAAACATAGACTGGGAGCATTACTCTAGCTCCAACACCCTAGCCCAAAGGTTCCTAGAATTTATAAACTCAAATGCTATGGAACAACTTGTTACCACTCCCACAAGAGGGGAAAACATACTGGACGTGATCATCACCAACATGGGGACACTATGCTCCAGACCAGAAGTGTATCCCTCACTGGTAAGATCAGACCATAAACTAATCTCACTGGATATTCACATCCCAACCCCACCCCCTGCCCAGAAAACCACAGTGAAAAACTTCTCTAAAGCAAATTTCACACGCCTCAAAACCGAGGCAAAATCCTTCAAAGCCCCCGGGCCTGTAGAAAATACAGCCCAGACCACAGAATCCTTTATAAACGCATTCTATGAACATCTTCAGGAATGCATGGATCATGCAATCCCAAATAAAACCAAGACCCAATCCTCCAAAGGCAGACGTCCTGTCTGGTGGACCCCAGCCATAAACAAACTATACAATAGAAGGAGGAAGCTAATACATGATAGAGCAAAATCCCAAAAAGGGAAGGCATCTCTGATCAGTATTAGCAAAAACTCTGAGCACTCATAAAATCGTCTAAGGCCAGCTTGAGAGAAAAATTGCACAGGACACTAAGGATAATCACAAGGCTTTCTTTAGTTATGTTAGGAACCTGGGTGGGAATTCCCAGATATGCTCAGAATTAGTCCAAAATGACAAAAAATACACAGAGCCCACAGACATTGCCAGCATCCTAGCTGACAGGTTCAGTGCAAACTTCTCCCCACCAAAGGGCAAATATCTATCCCAACAGAGTGCTGCCCCTGACATCTCAGATGCTCAGGTAAGAGCCGCCCTCTCCAAAGCAAAAACACAGCATCAATGGGACCAGATGGTGTCCCAGGCTCGTCCTACATGAACTCCAAGAAGAGCTAAACCCAAACATAAAACTACTGTTCAATCTTAGCCTTACTACAGGATATGTACCCAAAGAGTGGCGTGCAGCAACAGTGGTCCCTCTCCACAAAGGTGGTGCCTCAATGGATCCTGGAAACTATCGCCCCATAAGCCTGACTAGCTTGGTCTGCAAAGCTATGGAAAGGATCATCATGGACCTCATAAATAAAGATATTGGGGACCTACAGACACTGGATCCTACCCAGTTTGGCTTTGTTAAGGGCAGATCCTGCCTCTTAAACCTGGTCGATTTCTTTGAAACAGTCACCAAGGCCATTGGCGAGGGGAAGGTGGTCCACACAGCCTACCTGGACCTCGCAAAAGCCTTCGATACAATACCCCACTCGGGCATTATAGATAAGCTCACCAGCTTAAATATAAACCCCTATGTCACTAGATGGGTTACAAACTGGCTCAAGGACAGAACCCACATGGTTAGAATTGCTGGAGCCATGTCAGACTCCAAACTAGTTACAAGTGGCGTCCCACAATGCTCAGTCCTGGGACCTCTCTTGTTCGGTATATATTTCTCGGCGGTACAGGCCAACACGGAAGGACTGTAGCTGACCAAGTTCGCAGATGACTGCAAACTGGGCGCCATAATCAACTCTCCAGCCAACACAAGCATCCTCCAAAAGGGCCTCATAGAAACAGACAACTGGTGCCAGAGCCATGGCCTCAAGCTAAACGCCAAAAAGTGTATAGTCATCCCCTTTGGCAAAAACAAAGTGCCCACAAATTACCACATAGGTGGTAATCCATTAAGTACAGAAGAAGTCATTAGGGACCTGGGGACCCAAGTTGATAGCAATCTCTCATTTGACAACCACGTGGCCAAAGTGGTTAGAAAAACATTTTATATAGCCCACCTAATCATGAAGGGATTCACATCTAGATCAGGGAGGTCATTGTGCCTCTTTACTCATCCCTCATCAGGCCCATAATTGAGTACAATGCCCTTTTGGGATGTACCTTACCAGACACCTGCAGCAACTGGAAAGACCCCAAAAGTACCTCACCAAGAGGATCAAAGGGCTCAAACAGATGCCATATGCTGCCGGTTAAAGAAACTCCAGCTCTACTCAGTGGCATACCGCCTGCTCAGAGGCGATCTGTGCCTGGCGTATAAAGCCATGTCCAACCCGGAATTAATGGACATGCTGCACCTCAGAAAATCCAAATCCCATCGAGCTACGTGCTCGAGAGACTTGAACCTCAGCACTGAAATAAATAGGACATGCTGGAGGGACAGATTCATAACCCAGAGGCTCCCTTCACTCTGGAATAAAATCCCAGTCCAGGTTAGGCAGAGTCCCACATTGACTCTCTTCAAGAGGAATCTTGATGAGTGGATGGGAGATCGTAGGTTTACCCCGGCTATCACTTCTGTGTCACTGTTAGACAGAGGCACAGTATACTAACCTCAAAAGAAGGGATAGCAAAATTAATTTAAAATGGGTGGCGAAAGCCAAAAACACTCTGGCTAGGCTTATAAATGCCCTAGGGCAGATAGCCTAGTATGAACCTATGAACCTATCTTTGACTGCCAGGGATAGGTGTGTTACATGGACTTCAGGTCAGAACTATTATGCTTTGTTGAAGTAATGCAAAAATAAAAGGTTAATTTCCTTTCTCTGCTTCAAAGGACAAGTGATATTGAACAACCGTAGGAAGACGCTCACACAAGGTTTTAAGAATATTTGCATAGATTTTACATGTTTTATGAGCCCTAGCTCATTTTCATAGGCAGTCCAAAGTTGTGGAGGGCAAGTTCTAATCCCTCCAAGTTGTCTAACTTTTGGTTTGAGACAGCAAAACAAATATCCTTATCTGCACAAATATTTGTGGAATAGAATCATAAATGTTTAGAAAGTCAAGAAAAATGCCACCTGGGGTGTAATAAACACTACATACATCTTAACTTACATAAATCTCTACCTAAAAGATTTAAAGGGGAAGCATTCACTACAATGGAAGCATAGGTTCATAGGCTATCGGCCCTAGGGCCTATACATGCCTAGCCATAACAATTCCCTGGCTATTTCTTCCCACACTATTTACTTCCTGGACCCCTGTCTAGTAGGGCGACTGACGTGATCCCCGGGATGAATTTCCTTTCTCCCATCCTGTCGTCAAGGTTCCTTTGGCATGTATGGGCAGTCTGTTCCAGAATCTGGGGAGTCTCTGGGTCAGGAACCTATCCCTCCAGCATGTTTTGTTTATTCTGATGACAAAGTTTAGATACCTGGAGCGTGTGGCTCTGAGGGATTGGGATTTCTTTAAGTGTAGCATGTCCAGCAGCTCTGGGTTTGACATGGCCTTGGCATGGCATGATGTTCTTTTAGCGGGTGAATTTGAATAGGCACAGGTTTTGTCTCTGGGTAGTCTAAAGGAACTCCGGGCACCCCCCACTCCATGAATTGTTTTGTTAGAAAGTGGGAGATTTTCAGCATTTGCTGAAGTAGTCTTTGATCTAGTTTCTCATGTACCTGTCCTTCTAATATTTTGTTTTATTTAGCAGTGTGTGTTCAAATTGGAAGAAAAGAATCTACAATAGTTCAGAAAATAAATAGCAGTCCAGGGGCACACTACCTTTATGTTTGGTTCAGCTTCACTATCCCAAAAGTCTGCAGGATTAGGTACCTCTATCAGTGTGTGCATTTGTGTATTTGGTGCATCATTATCAGTGGAAGAATCGGATTCTCTTTCTTCCTCTGTGCTTTAAGATGGAGTGTACTGATAGTTCCAAATATTTATGATGGAAAAAATGTGTAATCAATTGTCTGATCCAATTTTCCTACATGCTTTGTGCTAATTTCATGTTTGTGGTTTAAATCTAGTATTATAGACAGACCTATGGGGATGGGTAGAAGTAATGGAAATAACTTATGCTGTGTTTGGGGAAGTGTCAAGTGTTTTGGTGAGATGTGCTTTCCACCTGCTTCTCAGAAAAGGAGAACTATAGGCTTCGTAAAAAGCAGGGTGCTCATAAGGTGGAGGAGGGGTAGAAAGAATCAGGACCCAATCCTCATCTGAAAATTCTGGGTGGATCTTTTCACCAAATAATTACAGCTGGTCTCTACCATAATTATTAAACATATGCCTGTCTGGAGTCACATATTCCAGTTCTTTGGAAATACCTGCACTAGCGCCCATTAAAAATCGACACTCAAACCAGGGAGGGGGAGAGAGGGATGTATATGACTATAATTATAAATCCACTTTCATATTAGTAAGGACTCTTCTCTGTTCATTTGTCATTTTTGTTTTGATTAAAATCCAGACTCATACATGAGACAGATGCACCGTCCCTCTGACAAGGATACTCTGCCCATATTATTTCTTGATTGGAACCTTGGTGCACACAAATTAGAGACTTGCATTGTTAGTTTAACTGATAAATCTTGTATACAATTTCCCAGAGTCATGCAATTTATCCACTTACAATTTTGTTTAATGTAGAGATTGTTAGTAAAGCTTACCTGTATAGACAACAAACTCTGCTGAAGGTGGTATAAATAAAGTTATGCTCTGACACAACATAAATTTTCCAGACAGAAAACCTGTCGCAGTGTTGCCATTGACAATTTCTGGTGCAGCAGCACACAAACAGCTCTAAGAATCTGAGTCAAAGCATCAAACTGTTAAACTACAAAATAACTTCCATGAAACACAGTTCAGCAGAGAATAGTAGTAATCTCCTTTCTTGCAGAGAGCATGTACATGGGAGACTAGGAAATCAATGTCCTGTCTCCCCGGGCTGTGGTGTGTGTGTGTGTATGTATGTGTATATATATATATATATATATATATATATATATATATATATATATATATATATATATATATATTCCCTCTTGGAGTGAGACTATAAAAGTAGGGTGGGGTGGAGGGTGCAGGGGGGCTTGCACCCCTGTATGAACATGATTCCTGTTATCTTTTTTTTTTTCAAAATCTTGTCGTCTTTTTTTTGTTTGTTTGTTTTTTTGTAGCAGACTTTCGCAAAAGTGCTTATTCAGTGATAAAGCACTTTCGCGTAAGTGTGCTCGACCGTTTCAATTTTGTTGAAACATGTTATCAGTAATTAGTCCTAAATACATATATAAAATACATACATACACGTGTGTGTGTGTGTGTGTGTGTGTGTGTGTGTGTGTGTGTGTGTGTGTGTGTATATATATATATATATATATATATATGTGTGTATATGTAGAATATACAGTGTTAATTTTGTTAAGATCTCCTGACATAGGCGCTGGAACTACAGGGCAAGGGAGGACAAAAGCTCCCCTACATTTAACGCCTGCCCAGTGTGCCCTCAAACTGCTGCCAGAGTAGCAATTGCACAGAGTCATTAGCATTGGCATTTCTGAGGCAACTGCAAGCTCAGACAGGTAGAAAAAAGATGACTTGAGTAATAAAAAATCTTTTTCTGGATGCCCAAGCTCACTGTTGCCATGGGAATGCCTATGTGGATGTTTTTGACACATACTGGTCAGCTTCTTTTGTCAAGAATTTTGGATAACACTACAGATAACAGAGGAATGAAAGCTCAAAACCAGGGACAATTTTTAACTATTACTTATTCATTTAAAATTTTAATAGAACAGGTTTTGCATCAACATGCATTTTTCTGAACAGTGGAAGTATGAAATTTTAATATCTGGTATTAGTGATGGACTGTAATCCGCTGCATACCTCTCAACATTTTGCTTAAGAATTCTAGACAAAGCAAAATATAAAGGGCCAAAATCTTGCTGTTACAAACTTAGAAAGCTGCTGGAACAACAAGTTTTGCATTAGCATGCATTTTCTGAAGGACGTAAAGTCTCGGACTCAAATATTTCATTATTTAGTGAGCACAATCCTCAGTGGTTTGCCAGAAAACTACATATTTTATGAGGAACAGACCAAAAAGTATGAGGCAATTATCTGGACGTTCTGCAAAATTCTGGAGAGTTGAGTGGTATGATCCTGAGTGAATTACCAGAAAATCAAGTATTTTACAAGGGACAGGGCAAAAATACGAGGCAAATTCAGGGTTGTTCTGCCAATTTCTGGACTGTTTATTTTTTTATTGACTGACTGGTTGATGTTTGTTTACCAGGTAAGTAGGCTGGTCCATTGACCCTTTTCAGACACACCCTGGGATCAATAACAGAAAAGGCAACATTTTTACAAAAGTACAGAAAAATATTACATTCATGTACATGCCTCATACAGTTGAGAGATATGTTCTTCAAGTAAAGTCAAATTTCCATACGTTATGCAGACGTGCATATTTATTGCCCTTCACCCACCGAGTAGCATGGTAAGCTTTCACTGTCCTGTCTAATAGCCTGTTTTAGG
Source organism: Protopterus annectens (assembly GCF_019279795.1). Classification (NCBI taxonomy): domain Eukaryota; kingdom Metazoa; phylum Chordata; order Ceratodontiformes; family Protopteridae; genus Protopterus; species Protopterus annectens. Next base: position 1,165,527,621 of record NC_056745.1, read on the forward strand.
CAGAATCTTCCACAGAGGTACATTTCATAGACTGACATACAATGTGGTAATCATTTTTTTTTTTGTATTTAATTGTTCGTTCATTCTCTTATGCCCACTTTATGTTGTTTAGAATCTTTATGGGGTGTAGATAGACATTTTCTGACAAGCTTATGGGAGTGAGCCATAAAAACAGCTTAGATTCATAGCTATTCCAAGGCCAATGAATCTTATGACCATTCATGCCTTACCAGTACCCTCGCTCAGGCAGTACCTCCTTTTCCAGGAAGGCCATACCTGTAAAACCCAGAGTAAATTTGTGGAGACCCATTCAGTCACTAGTTTATGTTTAATGTAAGGTAGTGAGTCACACTGCTTAACATGTAGGGGAAGTTTATTCCAAAGGTATAGGAGGTGCTGCCTTATAAGCATGCCTCTCCACTGTGCTGTATTTATCTCTTGGTGAAGATTTAGGTCCCTGGTTTTATTAGACATACAGATAAACAGGAGTTCCAGAACAACTGCTTCGCTAATGGTGCAGTAAGCAAGATAGATCTCCCCTCAAAAATCTGTAAAATACAGAATAAAGGGAGAGAGTTCCAGCCTCACATGGTAACTCATGGCCTTTAGGCCTGTGATTTTATTGGCTAGGTGCCTTTGAAGCATTTCTAATTGTTTGATATGTTTAGTGAGATCCATCCCAAAGGGGGATGTTGTACTTAACTATTGGCCTGATCAAAGCTGACTGTAAAAGCATGATTACTTCTTTAGACCATGGTGATATTCACTCAGTAATTAGGTGAAAGGATTTCCTGACATGATGGTCAAAAGACAGTTTCTAGGTCCGTGAAAAAAAATTTCATTGTGTACTGGTTTGCTGGGTATACAGTATGATGAGGGGGTGGGGTTGTCTACCAGAAATGACACTACCCTTTTTAGCTTTTAGTTGGAGCTTCTTTTTAGTACGCCAAGAATTTACAAGGGAGGGTTCATTCAGGGGCGTTTAGATATTATAAGGTGACTTAGCAGCAATTTCCAGTTTGTAGTCATCTGCAAACTTTGTTAGGCCAGAGGCCTTGGCTCTCTGCTTGAAGATCTGAAAAGTAAAAACCTAAAAGGAGAGGTCCCAGGACTGATCCAGGAGGGACACCATTTGTCACTTTCATACTTATGAGACATCTGCAACTTGCACTGTGTGGGTGCCATCTTTAAGCCATCCTACCACGTATGGGTCCATTTTTTAAAGCAATTAGATTTTGTATGATGCCATCGTGAGGATGGTGTTGAAGGCCTTCACCAAGTCATGTTACACCATGTGCACTGCATGACCATCATCTCTACAGCCTCTGTAATTTATCTGAAGAAGTTTACCAGGTTAAGTAGACAGCATCTATCCTTCACAAAGCCAATCTGTTGGGGTTCAAGTCAAGTAACAGTATTGATATCACAGTTTATGAGGTTAGTTATAATACACAAAAAAATTCCAAAAAACAATTACCATGCAGGTACTGCAAGGTGCAAGGCCAGAGCAATAGATATCAAAAACCAGACAACCAGGACTTAATATCAGTGTGTAATCTTTATTGTTAAAAAAACACAGTTACAAAACAAACCATTTTCAGCAAGACTTTACCTTCTTTAGTGTAATTCAACCACAAATATCACAATACTTATTTAAATAACACAATAATTGTGTTCCGCCTACCCATGAATTAATTACAAACATCATTATGCCCTGAAGAAAACAGTGCCCCCAGTCTGATAATCCAATTACTTTCTTTTTTAACATTTCATCCCATCCCAGTTTATTTTGCTTATGAAGACAAATATTGTCTATTGCTGTAAAACTAAAACAAGCAGTAGAATGTTTGGGATGGCATGAAATGTTAAAAAAGAACATAATTGGATTTAAGATTGGGGGGCACTGTTTTCTCCAGGGCTTAATGATGTTTTGTAATTAATTCATAGGTGGGCAGAGCACAAAGCATTGCCAACTATCCAATTTTTTTCTGGACTATCCAGAAATCAAACTGATTTTCCAGTACTCCAGAAAACAGCATATAAACTTTGGTTTTCTGTTTCAAAAAAAGAAGCAGACTGTTGAAGTTTGTTGGGCATCATGATCGAAAAAAGAGGGAGTCCCCCTCATGTAACGTGATGAAGATGTCAGAAAATGGGCAGAAAATGGTTGGGGCATGGCCAGGGTTGTGCGAGGAGTGTGGCCTAAGTCCGGTTTTAGCCACAATGAAAGGTGGCAACCCTAGGTGTTATTTAAATAAGTATTGTGATATATGTGGTTGAATTACACTGAAGAAGGCAAAGTCTTGCCAAAACCATTTTGTTTTCTAACTGTGTTTTTTAACAATAAAGAAGATTATATTAAGTGCTGGTTGTCTGTTATTGATAGTTATAATGCAGCCTATGGTTTTGCAGATGAGGCTTGTAAGGCTGATCGGATTTCAGATACCCTGGTCAGTTGTAAGAAAACCCTTATGAAGGGGCATCACTACTGCAATGCACCACTCATGAGGGAGAAAGCCAGTAGCTAAACATAAGTTAAACAGCTTCAAGAGTGTCCAGCAGCCAGGTATATGATATGTAATAGCAAATATACAATGAAATGGATTGTTGTGTACCAGACATCTGACAAAACCAAGCATGTTGCATGCTTTTGTCTTATCCAGTTGCAGTAGTGTCATAAAATGATTTATTGAGAGTAACACACTTTATTGATAAGCTGTGTGATGTACTTAAATGGGACAGTCCCTGACAGCACTGAATATTTTGATTCTGGCCTGCGGTGAAATTAAGTCTTTGGAAAAGGATTTCATGGGCATCCTGCTACATTTCCTACTGTTCCTACAGTGTGGCCCCTAATCTCCCCCATCCTGGCCTTGCCATGTCATTTATATCATTGTTGTACACTACAGATTTTTCCTGCATTGTTTCAGTGTTTCCTAACTGTCCATAATTACATCATAATAAATCAGGAGGAAAAAGTTAAATTAAGCCAGAGGTTCCCCCACCCCTGAAGCCATTGTGTTCTAAATACTCTTAGTTGCATTTTAGAGCTTTTATTTTTCAAATCCTTTGAAACAAATATAGCCTGAACAAAAATTGTGGCTAAAGAAAGAAATTCATTCTTCCTGCATCCTTTCACCATTCCCTAAATGGCCAAAACTCCAGTGTAACAACTGTGGAGTAAATAATAGAATTAAGCAGATAATCTGGAAGCTACTTGGGCCTCAGAAGCCATGGGGTTCTGGATGCTGTGAGGTACATTTCACAGCCCCCCACCCCACCCCCAGCCTTTAGTTACAGTTATGGCCTGGACAAAAAAATCATTTCTCACTAAAGAAATTCAATCTTATTTTTTCTTTTAAGGAATAAATAAGCTGTGCCTAAGGCTTAATTATCAAAGCTGACAAAAAAGTAGTTCACAATAAACTGAGAAGATAAATGTTTGCAAAAATACAAGTAAAATCTTAGAGTAGTGTCAAACGAGAAAAAAGATAGTCACCTTCTGTGTGTCCCTCTGATGTTGGATTGAAATGAAAGTGAATTAATAAATGGCGTCAGTCATATATGTTGCTGCTGTCACTCATCATACGGCTCATCTCTTTACACCCTCCCTAAAAGACAGCTACCATCTGTGTATCTGATAACCAAAATGTGGTAACATATTTTAGCTTGTTGAGCACAGATGAATATTTACAATATTCCAAGTTACCCATACCTCCCAATGTTAGCCACTTGTATACACTTCTGATATGCGATTGCAAGAAAAGAGGCAAAAAAATTCACAGTCATGTATTCCGACCATTTGCCCCTACACAAGCTGTAGTGATGTTGTATGCATACCTGTGAAGTACAATGCACGAAAAGTTAAAGAAATAATGACCACACTGTCACAGCCCCAAAAAGCCACAGTGACCTTCTGTGCATACCTCTAAGGTTTAATTCTGAGGAAAATTTCAGAAATAATGGGCATACTTCCCCAGTTCCAAACAGGTTATAGTGACCTTCTGTATTTAACTCTGAGATTTGACTGCGAGGAGAATTTAAAGTCTGAATGATGTGTTTAACAGCTTCCCACCACTCTTCTATGGTGGTTGCTCTCTGTGTGGCAAAAGTAAGTATGTTAAAGCATTAATGCTCTTTTTTCGCTAACTTTTGAATATATAACTACTGAATAACATAATATGCAGGTGGAGCATTGACTTCATTTGTACATTTCTATGAAATTTCTATGCATTAATGGCAACTGTAATTCATAATTACATAATATACATCTTGTGCCACAGATATGCTTCTGATATTGTAGGAGACCGCTAAAATACTGCCCTTTTAGACCACTAAGTGCCCCTTTTTGCCTTTCGCCCCACCACAGACTTCAGCAACTTTCGGCATCCCTGTCTCCTGAGACACTCTATGCCTTTCCATATTAGACATGAGTTCCGAATTCCAAAAAAATAACTTTCTATAGTTGCCATGCTGGCACTTTGTCTTGGCAGCAAATAAAGCATCAGAAGCAGGCAAAAATGCACAGGAATCCATCTTGAAATAAAAACATATTTAAAATACCACCACTAACATTTTTATTTCATTTTAACTTCTTCCTTCACATTTGTTTATAAGTTGCTAAAAATAAATTGAATGATTAATTGCCTTTAGTTTTTGAAAGCTAGAACAACTATGCTTGACTTGTAATTCAAACAAAATAAATAATGCGTGCCTAAGACAAACAAGCTTGTTTGTTACTCTGAAACAACACCTCAACCCAGTGGCGGCCTTTGGTTGTTTTTTTTTTTTTTTCAATTAACAAGAAACATCTTTATTGATTTATCATTTATGACATAGGCAGTCATACATTTATGCAAATAAAAACAAACCATATTGATATATTTTCAGTTGCAAACATTGTACACCACATAATACTCTAAACAGTCATTGTCAGTCAAACATTACATAACTCATTCAATTCCTGCCTTCACTTAAACCTCATTCTTCCTCCAAAACAGTTCTGTTTGTGTTGTTACCACAGTTCCCATTTTTTGCATTTAGTTTGCTCCTACCCTTTTTAAATAACCCACTTCCAGTACTTTTATCTGTGTTGTTATATTCGCTACTTCTAGTACAGTTGATTTAGACTTTGATTTCCATTTTCTAGTAATTGCTTTTTTGGCACCACCAGAATTAAATTTAGCAAGGCCTTACTATATCTAGTCAGTTTCATTTCTGTATTACAGCTCAGAAAAAAAAATATCCTTAGTGACACCAATTTGCTCACCCAGTATTTAGTCTGCAAGAATATTTAAGGTTTGTCAGTTCGTTCCATCCATCCATACTCAACCCCTTTTTCCCATTTTGCACATAGGGGTTGGGGTGTCACTTCAACAGTGGTAGTCATCTCGAACCAAGGTTTACAATGCTGGATGACTAGCCCTGCCGTGTTAGTTCATCTGTACCACTCACTTGCACACACACTCACACCTATGGCCAATTTAGAGTGTCCAATCCATCTATTGCATGTCTTTGGAATGTTGGAGGAAACCAGAGCACCCAGAAAGGACAGGCACACTCCACACAGAAGGCACCCCAGCTGAGAATCAAACCGAAGAGCCTCACACTGTGAGATGACAGCACTAACTGCTGCACCACTGCGGTCCTCATTGCACTCCCAAAAAAATGTGTTCCTAATTACATCTTTCTTCCCAATCATACCTCCAACATTTGCAATCTACCTGAGGAAAAATTCTTTGGAGTCTGCTTCAGGTATAGAAATACCTATGAAAACACTTCCAAGCAAAGACTGTAAATCTTCTAGAACTTACTGTGTATTTGGGTGCCATATATATATCTTCCCATTGTTTCTTTGTGAATTGTTTATCCAGTCTCTCTTCCCAATATTTTCTAACCTCCTTTGATTGATTCCTATATTTATCATGCAATATGTTATATGCCCTACTAATTATCCTTTTAACTTATCTTCTAGAGTCTGCTAAAAACTTTGCCAATGCTGGTCTTTCAGTTAGGATCCCCCTATTTCTTTCTCTTTTCCTATACTCTGTCAGTCCTTAATAGGGAAGACTGTCTGTAGCCTGAAGTCCAATGAATTGCTGGCCTCTTCCCATTCTGTTACCTTTCCTGTCTAATTATTTGCTCCCAATGCCTTGGTTCCTTTGCCAGTTTTCACCAGTAAATTCCAGCCCCATCTTGCCTATTCTCTGTACCCCTAATTGCAGTCATCCCTATTGGCAGAATCTCCTTTCTCCATTCCCATGTTGGCTTTGTTCTTATAATACTTTCTCCTATTTTATGAATATGAAATACCAAAATCCACTGTAACGCAAATGGACCTCTGTGTCTTGGGAAATCCACACACTACTTCAGTGCTACAAATGTACCAACGATAACCAGCAGCACAAAAACGTTTTACAACAAGCGAATGACTCGGAAAGCAACAGTATTAAAAATAAAAACATTTATTGAATCCAAACTCCAAAAGGTTAAGCGCTTTCACTTGTATGAATACAAGCTTCATCAGAACACTGAAACTGACATTGGCAGATCTTTAAATAACTTTTTTGGTGCCAATTCTTTTTGAAATCAGTCTTACTAATTTTAAAGACATACATACACATTTACTAACACAGCAATACTACTATTGTTGTATTACACACATAAAAATGAACGAAAATAATAATAATAAATTGTAATTAAAAATGTACTTCAAAAAATCGATTCAAAAAATCAACTTAATAACCATAGAATATATAAGAATGTGTCAAATGTATAAAATATATCAAATATATGGATTATATTATTTTAGTCACAGAGAATATAAAGAATTACAATTAAAAAATTGCTGTTTAACACTCCAATGTCAATAGCTTACTACAATGAACATTAAAAAAACTACTTAATAAATGTATCATTTCAAGGCCAATAATGGTTTAATGGATATAGTATCATTTAAACCTGGTGAAACATAGGCATCAGTGTGAATTTGCCACCATAATTCTTTATATAGGAGCAAGCCTTTAAAATCTCCCCTCGCTTTCCGAGTCATTTGCTTGTTGCAAAACATTTTTGTGCTGCTGGTTATCATTTGTACAATTGTAGCACTGAAGTAGTGTGTGGATTTCCCAAGAGACAGAGGTCCGTTTGCATTACAGTGGATTTTGGTATTTTGTTCTTAGCTGTTCCATTGTCCACACTGGTGGTCTTCTACTTTATGAATATAATATTCTGTATGGTTGTTGTTCTCCTTAAAGATCTGTATCCAAAATCCCAGACTATCCTTATTTTGTGAGCTCCCCCCATTTCATCATCATCCCTTTCACCTTGAATTATAGCTTTCTGCTTGTGTTATGTATAGGAGCCTTAACTGTGTAGCTCTGAAATACCCCTTCAAATCAGGTAATCCCAAACCACCTTGTTCAATTGGAAGGATCAACTTATTCCACTTGACTCCTGCCATCTTCCCCTCCCAGATAAAATCCTTCAACTCTTTATTAATTTTTGTCTACAACTTCTCTTCTGATTGTTAAAAATATAGCTGACCTATGTAATGTGGGACTAAAACATTTTTGATGCTTGTATCTTGCTATCCATGTCCAAAAAAGAGCTTTCAGTATCTCACTTTTTGTATTATCTTTTGTTTAGTCTCTTCCCACATATCATTTGCTGCCATAACAGAATTCGTAATCCATACTCCGAAGTACTTCATTTTTATTATGTCCTCATAAATATGGATATTGATGAACCAATTTGTGTGTGGGTATGTAGTTTACATTTATTGACTTTGTTTTATCTTCATTAATTTTGTATCCTGAAAAGACATGAAACTGTCTCAGAATGCTCAACAGCACTGAAATGTCCTTTTTCTGGTTTTATCAGGTATAAAGTAATACCATCTGCAAAGAAAGCCAACTTTTCTTGATTACCATATGTCCTTGAATTTCAGAGTCCCGTATTTTCTTTGCCAGTGGTTCTAAGTATAACATAAATAACAAAGGGAAAAGAGGACACCCCTGCCTGGTTCCTCTGCTCAAACAGAACTTATCAGAAAACAATAAGACTGTTATGGCAAAAGTTATTCTATCAGTTAATTCCTTAGTAAGTAATACACCATAGAAAATTAGTCCTTGACACACTTTGGGGAATGAGTCAGCAAGAAGGTTCAAGAAATTAGACCTTTGACAATTACAGAACTTAAACCACTTGGCTTACTGAATCTGAACACTACCTGTAACGTAGATTGTTTCATGCTCCTAACTGCCCAGCCTTTTCTGACACAGTCAGATCGTCTGGAAGTCTTATGATTCTCATTCCTGATGTAAAAAATAGATCTGGAAAAATCTCTCTCTAATGTCTGTGGAAAACATTAAGAACAGACTTGCAGCCACACTGAGACTGACCAGTGAAAATCAGTTCTTTGGAAAGTTTCTGAAAGTGTATGTTGCAATTGTAGTGGCAGTCAAATTCAAATGGAAATAAATGATAATGAAAAATAAAAACATTTGTTTATGACACGCTTTCGCCCTGTAGCTGTTCCCAGTAGTACTTTACTCCACTTGCCCAATACTTTTTCCCTGGATATGCATTTCATATTGCATTTTAGTTAGCTAACAACAGAAACAAAAATTTGTCATTCATATTGGTTTTGAATCCTTCCATTCATGTAGTTGTATATGTGGATGTGGCCCATCAGACAGTTTTTCCTTTGCTGTTCATTTGATTAGCTCTCTGCCTGTCATTCAATGCCGGTTGCAGAACTAGCTTTAGTCACATCACTAAACTATTAATTAGACTGTGGCCAAGGACCATGAGTAACTGTTAGTGGCCTCATTAAATTCTTAACTGAACAGTTGTGATCAGAAAAACTTATCAGATGCCATGTTATGGCAAAGAACTGCGAGATAGCCAAGTCATATTTTTCTAACCTGGATAGAGAGAGAGATCATTTTTAAACATTGTAAGGTTGAAGAGAATATTAGTGGCAAAGAGGAATGATGTGTACATTTTTCTGTGTTTTATGTACTTGTTTAATATGTAAAGATTATATTTTAGTGTGTTGCTTTCGAAAAGACAATGTGCATCAAGTACTGTTTCTGGCATAATTGTTGGCTGTTTTACCAACCACTTCACTGCTGGTATAGATCAGAAAGAATTCTGAAGACTCACTAATCCCAGGTTATAGTTTTAAGTGTGGAATTTGTGCATTTTGTTAAAGGACAACAATAGGATTCTATTATTAAATGCTCAATTTATTTGTCCTTTTTCTTCCTGTTTACAGTCCCTGCTATGGATAAACAGCAGTACAGCATTTAAAATATTTTGAAATTGACTGTCTCTCTCCACTAGAACAGTACCTTACCATACTGTAGTGGTTTCACTTTCAAAAAACTTTTATCCTGGGGCTGCTCTTGTTTGGCATCTACTTCTCTGAAGTACAGGTCAACACTAAGGGACTCTGGCTAACAAAGTTTGCAGATGACTGCAAACTGGGAGCCATTATTGAATCCCCAAATGATGTGGATACTCTACAAAAGGGCCTTACAGAAACAGATGCTTGGTGCCAGAGCCATGGGCTCAAGCTCAATGCCAAGAAATGTATTGTTATCCCCTTTGGGAAAAACATGTATCCATGAATTACCATATAGGTGGCAGTACACTAAACACAGAAAGTGTGATAAGAGACTTAGGGACACAGGTGGACAGTGGTCTCACCTTCGATAACCACATCGCCACAACAGTCAGGAAATCCTTCTATGTGGCACACCTCATCACGAAGGGCTTTTCATCCAGAAAAAGGAGGTCATTGTCCCACTGTACTCATCCCTCATTAGACCCATTATAGAATACAACGCCCCATTTGGTATGTACCTCTCAAGACATCTGCAACAACTGGAAAGGCCTCAGAAATACCTCACTAAAGAATCACAGGCCTAAAGCAGATGCCCTCGCTGACCGCCTTAAAAACTCCAGCTATACTCTGTCGCATATCGTCTACTCAGAGGCGATCTCTGCTTAACATACAAGGCCATGTCAAACCCAGAGCTGTTGGACATGCTACACTTAAAGAAATCCCAATCCCTCAGAGCTACACGCTCCAGGGATCTAAACCTTGTCATCACAATAAACAAAACATGCTGGAGGGATAGGTTCCTGACCCAGAGACTCCCCAGACTCTGGAATAGATTGCCCATACATGTCAAGCAGAGTGCCTCTTTGGACCTCTTCAAGAGGAACCTTGACAATTGGATGGGAGAAAGGAAATTCACCCCAGGGATCACGTCAGTCGCCCTGCTAGACAGGGGTCCAGGAAAGTAAATAATGTGGGAAGAAATAGCCAGGGAATTGTTATGGCTAGGCTTGTATAGGCCCTAGGGCTGATAGCCTAGTACCAACCTATGAACCTATAATCCCACCCTGGAAAAACTTGCTGCAGTCTCCAATTCATTGATGTCATCATGGCCAATGAATACAGGTAGTTTTCTGACTAATTCCCTCCCCAAACTGACATCACCATAACGGTCCTAAAAACCCATCCATGCTGTGATGTCACAGCTCCCTGGTCCTTCCCTTATCCATACAGAAAGTAAAGGCTAGAACAAGGAAACAGTATATGAGTGAAGTCTCCTGCTGTGAGCTGTCAATCACAGCAGGTAACAGTTCAAATTACCCTTAGCACTTTGACAGCTAGGGAAGTTAGGTGTGAAGGGGGATGGGAGATGTGTCGAAGTAGTACAATTCAGGCTTCACAAAAGACTGCAATTTAGCCATTCTGAAAAGAAGCAGCAGTAAAAAACACTTTGAAAGTCTGTTCTATGGCATTGTTCTTATTTTAAGTAGTCATCGAACGGCATGAAATGTTACTTAAAGCTAACTGACTGAAAGACAGCAGAGTATGCATGTAAAATCAATGCAGTGACAGGGGCTTTAGGAAGAAAGAGGCCTGGGTGGTGTAAGTTTTTACAGACAAGCACTGCATTTTGGGATACCTAGAGCCACCAGGCTAAACAGTCAGGATCACCTCAAGATGCTAGACCCCATGTGGTTAGACTCAGAAATTGCATATAAAAATATTTAAAAACCTGTAAATAGTCCCAGAGTGGTGTTAAAATGTAGGAAACACTAAACCATGATGAAATAAACGTCTTTTTTGAGTCTGTGGCTGTGGTTCTCCTTTAGATTTTCAGAGTAATAACCCGTAATGATATTTGGCTGGTGCTACTTATGACTTTGGCAGTATATTTTTGGTTGTGTAGTGTCAATATGTGGATATTTCAGAGTTTTCAAATCCATACAGCCTATTTTCGCTTCAGGCTTTTCTCTATTTGTAGCCACCCGAATACTACTTTAATTTTCATCTCTCCTTTATTTATTATTTATTTATTTATTTATTTATTGACATTTGTTGGACCGGGAAAGTCCACTGGGCTTGAGACCCATTTTCAGTGGAGGCCCAGGGAGAAAAGCTCCAAGTTACATGAAAATCATTACATGAATTTGTAAGGAAACAAAATTATAATTATAAATCAAGTGAAATAATACAGAAAACTAAACAGCAAATATGTTGTAAAAAGGCACAATACATAACAATGGAACATTAGCATGTAGGAAAACTATACAGTTAGAAATATTTAACAATGCAGCTCAATTTATTTTTTTTTTTTGGGGGGGGTAGTAGGAAAAGGGAAAGATAGAATTAGAGTTAAACTTAAAGGCAAGACAGATATAGTTTGAATCTTATAGCCAGGTAGTGGGAATAAGTAGATTATAGGTGGCATATATTTAATGGTAGTATTAAAAGTAGAAAGTGACAGAGAAAAGAAAATGTGTTAAGATGGTTGTATTTGAAA
>NC_056745.1:1165539969-1165564467 GCF_019279795.1 Protopterus annectens
CTCCAAATCCAAGCAACCTCCACCCCCCAACACAAACCACGAAACAAACAATTCACAAAACCAGTGTGCCATGCAATCACAGCCCTTAAGGCGAAATAACATATCCAATATACTAGTAATAGGTGACTCTACAGTCAGGCACACTGACGTCCCACTCACTAGGCTGAATAAGGAGGAAAGGTTGCTGTTAGCTGCCTGTGGTGCTGGGATCCAGCCACATAACACAAGCACTCAAGGTCACTCCCAAAACAAGGACAAATATGGCTCTGTCATTGTCCATGCTGGTGTGAATGACCTAAGCCGTACCTCCCTGGACTACATGAAAAGAGACATGGAAGATCTCTCTGATCACGTAGCCCAGGCTGGTATGACCCTGGCTAGCATCCTGCCCTCACCAAGAATGATACCACGGTATAAAGAAGAAATTCTCGATTTTAACAAATGGCTAAGTTTCTGGTTTTATTCAAAGGGGATCCAGTGTCTGCCCACCTGGGATGACATGCTCGACAAGCCACGCTGCTTCGCTACAGACTACTTTCACCTGTCACCCTTAGGCTTTCGAATACTGGCCAAGGCTCTTGCCACCCCCATAGTGCCTTTTTTGGGCAAGGCTCAAAGGACAAACCCACTGCTGTAAATAGCACAAGTAACAAAAAATTGAGGGTAATGCTACTTAATGCCAGAAGTTTAAACCTCGAAATGCACGCACTCGAGGCACTCCTCAGTATGGAGAAAATCGATATATATGCAGTAACAGAAACCTGGTTTAAGGCTCCAGAGAGCACCCCAGCACTACCAGGCCACAATTCATACCATACATTTCGGCCACAGAACTCAAACCGAAATACAAAAGGTGGGGGCGTAATCATATTCATCAAGGATACCCACACCTCCAAGTTAGTGGCACAGCACGATGCTTCAGAGATCATCCACGTGCAACTAAACGGGCAAAACTGCAATTCAAATTATAGCGTGCTACAGATCACCCACCATGTCCCAGGACCCCCATTCCGCGTTTCTGGAAACATAAAGGTCCTACCAAACACCCTAATATTGGGTGATTTCAATTACCCAAACATTAACTGGGAGAACTACTCAAGTACTAACTCCCCTGCCCAACATTTCCTAGAATTTATAAACTCAAACACCCTGGTTCAACTGGTCAACACTCCCACCAGAGGTGACAACATATTGGATCTGGTCATCACCAACTTAGGCGACCAGTGTTCCACACCGAAAGTCAACCCCTCGCTGATTAGATCTGACCATAAACAAATCACTTTGGATATCCACATTCCGCCCCCACCCCCGGACAAGGAAACCACTGTGAAAAACTTTTCAAAAACAAACTTCACGTTACTTAAGACCGAGGTGGAAAGTTTCAAAGCCCCTATGCAGAAGGATAATGCTGTCCAAGCTGCAAAATCCTTTACTAATACATACTACAGGCACCTACAAGAATGCATGGATCGTGCCATCCCAAGCAAAACCAAGACTCACTCCTCCAAGAAAAGGAAACCAGTCTGGTGGACTCCTGCCATAAACAAGCTATACAATAGGAGGAGGAAACTAGTACAGAAAAGAGTAAAATCCCAAGAAGGGAAGACATCCCTGATCAGTATCAGCAAGAAACTACGATCCCTTATAAAATCATCCAAGACAAGCTTTGAAAGTAAAATTGCCAAGGACTCCAAAGATAACCACAAGGCACTCTTTAGCTATGTCAAGAATCTAAGTGGCAATGCACAGATCTGCACGGAGTTAGTGCAGAATGGCACACAATAAACTGAATCCTGGCAGACAGGTTTAGTGCAAATTTCACCCCCAAAATGGCCCATAACCATACCAGAAGAATGTAGAGTCCCTGAAATCACAGACACTCAGGTTAAAACAGCCCTCTCCAAAGCCAAAAACACAGCATCAATGGGACCAGACAGTGTCCGAGGCTGCGTCCTACATGAGCTCAAAGACGAACTAACCCCTCACTCGGATATGTACCCATAGACTGGCTTACAGCAACGGTTATTCCGTTCCACAAAGGTGGAGCCACAACAGACCCCGGGAACTATCGCCCTATAAACCTGACTAGCTTGGTCTGCAAGGCTATGGAGCACATCATCATGAAACTCATTAAAAGAGACATTGGGAACCTCCAAACACTGGACCCTACCCAGTTTGGCTTTGTTAAAGGCAGAGCATGTCTCCTAAACCTGGTGGATTTCTTTAAGACAGTTACCAAGGCTATAGACGAGGGAAAGGTGGTACACACAGCCTACCTAGACCTCGCTAAGGCCTTCAACACCATTCCCCATTCTGGTATTATAGACAAGCTCACCAGCCAGAACATAAACCCCTACGTCACAAGATGGGTTGCCAACTGGCTCACGGACAGAACCCACATGGTGAGAGTTGTGGGAGCTAGGTCCAACTCTAAACTGGTTACAAGTGACATTTCCCCAGGGCTCAGTCCTAGGACCCCTCCTGTTCTGCATATACTTCTCAGAGGTACAGGCATGCACAGGAGGACTATGGCTGACCAAGTTCGCAAACGACTGCAAACTAGCGGCTATAATTGACTCTCCGGCTGACAAAGACATCTTCCAAAAGGGTCTCACTGAGACGGATACCTGGTGTCAAAATCATGGCCTCAAGCTAAATGCCAAAAAGTGCATAGTCATCCCCTTTGGAAAAAACAAAGTACCCACAAACTACCACATAGGTGGTAGTCCCCTAAATACGGAATACGTAATAAGGGATCTGGGGACCCAAGTAGATAATCTCACCTTTGATAATCACATTGCTAAAGTGGTTAGAAAATCCTTCTACATGGCCCACCTAATCACAAAAGGGTTTGTATCCAGATCAAAAGAGGTCATTGTGCCCCTCTACTCATCAGACCCATCATAGAGTACAATGCCCCATTTAGGATGCACCTTACAAAACACCTGCAACAGCTGAAAAGACCACAGAAGTGCCTCACCAAGAGGATCACTGGACTCAAACAGATACCCTATGCAGCTCGACTGAAGAAACTCCAGCTGTACTCGGTTGCATACAGCTTACTCAGAGGTGACCTCTGCCTGACATACAAGGCCATGTCCAACCCAGAATTGATGGACATGCTCCACCTAAAGAAAACCTTATCCCCTCGAGCCACACGCTCTAGGGATCTAAACCTCACCACAACAATAAATGGGACGTGCTGGAGGGATAGATTCCTGTCCCAGAGACTTCCCATGCTTTGGAACAAAATTCCAATGTACATTAGGCAGAGCTCCTCGCTAACACTCTTCAAAAGAAACCTTGATGAGTGGATGGGAAACAAAGTTTACCCCGGGGATCACTTCAGTGGCTCTGTTGGACAGAGGCACAGGGAACTAATCTAAGGGGGCGGTGAAAGCCAATACATTTTAGCTAGGCTTATAAATGCCTTCAGGCAGATAGCATAGTACCTTACCTATGAACCTATACAGAAGGCAGTTTCAAAGATATTCAAAGAAAAAATACAGGCAAAGGGATCCAGATATAGAAAATTTCACAATAAAAAGACTAAAAGCACAAATATTTAATGTAGAAAAGACGATTAGTAAAGTAGAAGTTAAAGAAACAGAAGTTGATGTTATGGAGGGCCTTTAAAGTGAAGGATTTAATGTAGAAGATCTAAAATAGACTACATCACAGCATGATTGAGTGAGTTCCCAGAATAAGGAAAAGCAAGAAGATCAGGAGACATGTGAAGAAGAAATATGGACAGAGGAAAGGAAAAGAGATTTAATATGGTGCAATATTTATGCAAAGGAGAATGCAAAACTAACTAATACAAAAAGAGCAGCACCAAAGATATTTGAAGAAAAGTATAGGCAAAGAAATCCAGATATGGAAAACTTTGCAACACAAAAAATAAGACTAAGAAGAAAAGTAGAAAAAGAGATTAGTAATGGAGAAGTCAAAGAAATAGAAATTGAGGTAATGGAACAGCTGCAAAGAGAAGGATTCAGTGTAGAAAATCAAATGCAGAAAGCACAACAGGATAGAGCAATGGATATCCAAATTAACGGGAGACTAGTGGAACAGGAAGCAACAGGTCAGGTGCCATATCAAGATATTTTGGAGCCTTCCACAGGAAACCAGTATAAAAGTTCACTTGAAGCTAGATAGGAAGGAAAGGAACAGGAAACTCTGATGCAGTCAATGTTGAGAAGTGATAGGCCAGTGAGTTTCCATATGACAAAACAGATGACACAGGATGAAACTGATGAGAATGTGCCACAAGAAGATGTTACAGAACTTTCTACAGAATGCTCGCAGGAAATTGAAAATAAGGGATGTGCCCTCAGTATGGAAGAAAAGAAGTTAAGAGAAGAGTTGCTTGATTTAATAGACAAAGACAGATATATCAAGATCAGTGAGAGAAATAGACTACAGAAGGTTAATAAAACCCCAAAAGTCAGAAGCTTGATAACACAAATGAACACAGTAATTAGGACTATCCATAGAGATCCATGCGATATAACAGAAGTAAACAGACTATATTACTGTGCTGCTAAATTAATAACTGATAAAATTCTACCACAGGAACATAGGGTAGCGAGGGAAAAGCGGGTGTGAAAGCGAATACCATCATGGAAACATCGAATAGAGAAAACTATAAAGCAGCTAAGACAAGAAGTGTCACTGTTAGAAGATTATAGAAGAGGGAACAGATCAACAAAAATATTAAGAAAGCTAGATGTGATAAAAGCAGTGCGCAGTATTAGAACAGACCAGGATCTTTTGCACTACTGGAGATAAACTAAAAATTTCAAAACTGGCGGAAAGACTCGGAAGATACAAAGATAAATATAAGGGAAAAGCACAAAATAAGCAATTTACTGAGGACCCAAAAAAGTTTTATAGAGAATTGGGAAATTAGGTAAAAGGAATTGATAGACCGCCGAAAAAAAGAGGAAGTAAATACATTCTGGAGAAGTATCTATGAAGATCCTGTGGAACATAACAAAGATGCTAAATGGATAGAAGTAAAAGAACAAATAAGAAGTTTAAAAGTACAGGATATGAAATGGGATGAAATAACAGCTAGAGAGATTGAAATAAAGTTGAGAAAAGCCACTAATTAGAAAAATCCAGGCCCAGATGCAGTACATAACTTTTGGCTTAAAGTATAAACTTCTTTACACGAGAATCAAGCCATGAGTAAGAACTATTTATATTCACACCCCAAACAGATGCCACACTGGTTAACAACAGGAAAAACAATGCCCTTACTTAAGAGTGAACCTGCAAGCTACCCTAAAAATTATAGACGTATTTATAGTGTTTTTGATATGTTATATATATTTTTTATACATTTTAAGTCTATATTTATATACATATACCTGGATATATAGCTATGTATACCACTTTAAGTTTTTAATTGTAGGCAATTATGGGTCAGGTGATGCATAAAGAGCTATTTAAATGGCAGTTTTCTATTAAAATTTCATTAAGTCTGAAGAAGCGTTCTGTGTAACGAGAAAGTGATTACTGTTCTACTTTCAATAAAGAGTTTCGAGCCAGTGGTGTGCCTTTATGTTTATGCTCCATAATTCTTCATTTTGTACTACGGAGGCACTTTATCCTGAAGACTGAGTTTTTTGCTGAGAGTATACCAAGATTATATATTCCCCATTCTGGAGGAGGGATGTGCCTCCTTGAAATTGATTACATGTATAGATCTGCAATCATGGGACTCCACACATATTTACTGACCTCACAAGATCCAAATGTGGTGAAAGTTTTGAAACATGAGGAGAATAAATCTAAGAAGACATCTCTGCTTAATTTAGTAGAAGCTTATCGACATCAAGCAGGAATGGAAATCAAACCAGAAGTGGATAAAAACCAGGCAGCAACTGAATGTGCTAAAAAAAAAAACAAAAGAAAGAATATAAGGTGAAGGACCAGATGAGAATGCAAGAAATGTGGAAAAAACATAAATATAGCTGCAAGTATAGAAAACTTCTTGATCAACATGAGGCTCTTCCAGAACAAACACAGGAATGGTTAAGGAGAGCTGAATTTACATCAAGAAATGAAAGGTTAATATTGGCAGCACAAGACAGTGGGCTACGTACACACTGGTTTACTAAGTCCATTGAACATGTGGGAGAAACAGACATATGTAGGTTTTTTTGCAACTGAATTGGAAAAGTACAGTTATGTACACTTACCATAAATGTAGATGTTCGAGTGTATTCACTGCTGCAGTCATTACATTTGGGTAATCTGCTGTCAGGTTGCCCTCAGTTGGCCTGATTAACAAAGACTTGGTTCCTGCGTCGGTTGCTGTCCCTTCTTTCATGACTTCAGGTTGTCAGGGGTATAAAACATGCAGCCGTATAAAACATGCAGCCAACGCCATTACATCAGTTTTTCTTGCCCCAGATGTCAGGTGCCCCCCTAATGGGGAGCAAATAAACACAAAAACACAAAAGTATACCTCCAACCAAAAGCAAATACACCAAAAAGGCTTTTAAGCATAGTAAAGGAAAGTAGAGGTATAGCCAGAAATAAAATAGGGGGCTGGAGGGAGGGTAACCAGGGCTGCAACAGTGAATACACTCGAACATCTACATTTATGGTAAGTGTACACAACTGTACTATGTTCTTCGTGATTCACTGTTGCAGTCATTACATTTGGGTAGATTCCCAAAGCTATGGTTGGGAGGAGGAGTTTATACAACATTAGGGCCAGCTATAAGGCCCTGCAAGACAGCAGTGGCAAAGCCAGCTCTGGATTTAGAGAAAATTGGTAAACGATAATGCTTGGTGAAAGTATGTACAGAACTCCAGGAAGCAGCTTCTAGGATATCCCTGGTAGGAACACCTCTGAGAAAGGCTGCAGAAGTAGATGCAGCCCTGGTGGAGTGAGATCTGATCCCTGGGGGATAGGTTTTCCATGGTGCTTATAGCAGAAATTAATGTAATGGCTTATCCATTTAGAAATGGTTTGTTTTGAAATAGCCTTCCCCTCTGCCCCTGCAGCAAATGCTACCAGCAGTTGTTCAGATTTTCTTCGAGATTTAGTCCCGTCCAAGTAGAATCTAAGTTGTCTGTGCACATCCAACAAATGCAGAATCCGTTCCCCTTTGTTCTGTGGATTGGGAAAGAAGGTTGGCAAATGAATGGACTGATTAAGAGCCACACTAGAAACCACCTTGGGCATGAAGGATGGATTGGTCCTGAGAGATCCCCTGTCCGCATGAAAGATGATGAAAGGCTCCACTGCCATAAGGGCCTGTAATTCAGATATCCTTCTAGCTGAAGTAATTGCTAAAAGGAAGGATGTTTTCCAAGAAAGAAATTTTAAGTCTGCAGTAGCAGCTGGCTCGAAAGGAGGTAGAGTGAGCTTCTCCAAAACATAGTTAAGGTCCCAGGCAGGGGTAGGAGCTCTCCTGGGTGGTCTCAAGTTTTTTGCCCTTCTGAGATACTGCTTGAGCAGAGGATGAGAGAAGAAGGGTGGTTCTGTGTTATAGTGAGCTGAAACAGCTGAGGCATGGATTTTAATGGAGGAAAGAGACAGGCCCTTGTGAAGCATCTCAGTTAAGTATTGCAAAATCTGAGGTAAATTGGGTGCCGCTGTGCTCATCCCTAAAGACTGGTTCCAGGCACAGAATCTTTTCCATTTGTCAGCATAAGATTTTCTAGTACTAGGTCATCTCGCCTCCAAGATGACATCCATCACAGATTTGCTGACATCCATCACAGATTTGCTGAGGGATGATAAGGGTGAATTTAAGTGATTAGCCAGGCTGCAAGGTTCAATGCTGGAAGATGAGGGTGCAGAATTTGGTACTCCTGCTGAGACAGCAGGGAAGGGGTCTGAGGCAGGTGCCATGGAGATATTTGCGACACACTGCGCAGGAGGGGGTACCAGTGTTGGCACAGCCAGTCTGTAGCAATTAAAATCATCCTTGGTTTGTCCTGTTTGACTTTTAGTAAAACTTTGGAGAGGAGAGGCAGAGGGGGAAAGGCGTAGACTGATAGGTTTTTCCCACTTGTTTGTGGGGAGTCCTTGTGCAAAACTTGTCCAACTGGTAGTTCTGGGGGGAGACAAATAGATCTATGTCTGGGCACCCCCATTCGCTTGTCAACATGTTGAAAATCCGTGGTTCCAGTTTCCACTCGTGTGGGTCCATGAGGTTTCTGCTTAGTTCGTCTGCCAGTGTATTCAATTTTCCTGGCAGGAATTGAGCTTGTAGGTGCACTTGGTAGCTCAAGGCTGTGTTCCATAATGCCATGGCTAGTCTGCAGAGGGGGTAGGAATGTGTACCCCCCCCCCCTGCTTGTTTATGTACCACATAACCATGGTGTTGTCTGCTTTTACCATTAGTTGTCCTGGAAGAATGTAGTCCTTGAAGGCTGTCAGAGCATTCTGTACAGCTAACATTTCTTTTTGACTGATATGTAGGTGCATTTGATTTGGGTTCCCTGCCAGGTGAGCCCCCCGTGCATAGTCTGATGCATCTGTAGTTAGGGTTTGGGCGGCAGGGGATAGTGTGAATGGTAGTCCCTTGTTTTGGTGGCAGGCCTCTGCCCACCATAGGAACTCCAGACGTAGGCAAGGTATGATAGGAATCATTGTTTCCAGGCTGTGACAATGTTGACTCCATAGACATTTTAGATACCACTGTAGTTTCCTCATATGCAGTCTTGCATATGGAATTAGAAGAATGCAGGAGGCCATGAACCCCAAGGCTTGCAGTATTTGTCTTGCAGATAGCAGGGTTTTTGTGGCAACTTGTTTTAAGTAAGTTATCAAATGAATTTGCTTCGCTGGCATGAGGAAAGCCATCTGGGCAGTTGTATTCAAGCTTGCACCCAGGAATGTAATCTGTTGACAGGGTACCAGTTGTGATTTGTTTTCATTTATGTTGTACCCCAGACAAGTTAGAACCCTTTTTACAAACGCCAGATGATTTAGAAGTATGCCCTGGTTTTCTGCCTGAATTAGACAATCATCCAGGTATGGATATATTACTTTGCCTGCAAAATGCAATAACTGGAGCTAGGGACATCGTGAATACCCTGAGAGCAGTAGACAAGCCAAAGAGCAGTGCAGAGAACTGATAATGCAAGTAGCCTGCTTTGAAGCATAGGTATCTTCTGCAAGATTCGAAAATGAAGCAGCCTCTGCGAGTACGGCAGCTGCAGGGTCCTAAAGGGAAAGTATTAGCAATGATGGACCAGTCAAGTACACATATGGAAAATACTTTAATAAAAGTATAAGGTTCTATTCAATTTTGAAGTTGAATGGAACCTAATACTTTTATTAACGTATTTTCCATTAATTCTATGTGCCTTGTTTGCTGGTCCATTTTTGCTTTGTGTTATCTTCTACAAAATTCCCTGATTAGGATGTGCAGGTATGCTTCTTTTAAATCTAGAGTTGCCAACCAGGTGTCTTTGCCTAGCATAGGAAGTAACTGGTGAAGAGTCAGCATCTTGAATTTTGGAATCTCCAGAAAGGTGTTTAGAGTAGCCAGGTCCAGGACTGGACATCATGATTTGTCTTTTCTGGGTACCAGAAAAAGCCTGGAATAGAAACCTTGTCCCTTTTCCTCTTCTGGTACCAGTTGAATAGCACCCATGCTTAAGAGGGAAAGTACTTGTTTTTGAACCTCTGCCCACCGATTTGGGGGCAGGTCTGGCCACCTGTTTGGTGTTGGCAATGTGTGGAAATTAAATCTGTATCCCTGGGACACTATATTTAAAACCCATTTGTCCTGGGTTATGAGTTCCCAGTTCTTTGCATGAAGAGCAATCTTTACCCCCAAAGGGGCGATTAAAAGATAAGTTCTTGGTAATTTTAAAAGGAAGTCATTGAGACTGTTTACCATAGAGGGGGTGTCTTATTTCCAGATTTGGAAGTGGAGGCCCCCCACTGCTTAGCTCTGAGAGTCCCCCTGGGACTGAAACCTGGGGTTTTTGCTGTGTCTGGGTTTGGCTTGAGAGGATCTGGAAGGGGCTGGAAAGGGCCAATTCATAGCAGGCCAGTGCCTACTAAATCTTGGAGGTTGAACTTGTAAGAAATCTTTAACAGCTTGCATAGATTTAGCTTTATCTTCCATCTTTTTTAGAACTTCTTCAGCCTTATTGCCAAACAGGCGGTCCTGATTTAAAAGAGCATCCAACAATTTAGCTTTAACATGATCAGGGAAAGTTTGCTCCTTAAGCCAAGCATGCCTTCTAAGCACAGACTCAGTAACAGCAGCCTTGCAGGAGGCCTCTAAAGAATCAAAACCACATTGCAAAGTATGTTTTCCAACTTGTTCAGCAGAATGCATTAAATCCTGTAAATCTTTATTTTCCACACAGTCAGGAATCAACATAATTTTCTGTTTAAGCAGTCCAATAATATGCTGTTGATATTTTAACATATGAAATTGGCAGTTTAAAGCTCTGATTGCCAAAGTTGCAGAAGTATAAACCTTTTTACCCCATCTATCCAGCGCCCTGGAGTCTCTATCAGAAGGGGCAGGATTTTTAGCAGTAGAAGCCTTAATGCCCTTGGGCCCCTGAGAAATGGTTTCTGGATCTGCAACAGGATTTTTGAAAAGGAACTTGTGGGACTCAGGAACCCTGTAGTACCTGTCAGGTTTACTAGGAGCCAGACACAGGGAATCAGGGGCCAAACTGGATTCAGAGAACACATCATCAACAATGTCTTGTACAGGAGGTATAGCCAAAGGCCTATGCTGAGGTAGAAGAAGGAAATCTCTAAGCCTCTTTTTTGAATCAGAAAATTCCTGGCTTTCCCAGTGGAATTGCTCACTTAAAGTATGTAAAGTTTCCCCAAAAGAAAAATTCTCAGGAGGGGAAGCAGAGGGAATGAATCCTCTGCATCAGAATCCTCATAAGTAGGTATGGACAAATCCAGGTCATTAGAAGATTCAGAAGAAACAGAATCCTGATCAGAAGGCCTCTTGGGGGGGGGGGGGGTTGACTACCCCTGATTAGAGTAATTAGATCTTCAGCCACTTCTATCATTTGTTTTTTAGGCATAGTGGCCTGAACATGTGGGCCTGGGCGTCGTTTACTGCGGCTCCGGACCCATCCAAGGTAGAGACATCCACAGGTTCCATAGGTGAAGCATCTCGCGGCATACCGGACTCCGAATGGGTCTCAGTAGAGGCCTGCGAATCAGAAGTAGTGGGTATCAGGGGCTGCGAAAGCACCTCACTGAGTACCGGCGAACTGGCGACTGGCTTAGGAGAAGCATCGTTGGCAGTTTTGAACCTCGGCACCCTGTCTCTGTCTTTATCTTTGCGTTTTTTCAGAATCCCGGTAGCCAGACGGCTAGGCGCTAACATTTCTGGATAACTAAACCGAGAACCGAAATATTTAGAGGCAAAAATGTACCGATGACTGATAGTGTGTTGATTAAATAAAGTACAAAACCGACAGCCAGGTACATCGTGGTCAGGGCCTAGGGAAGGAATAGAGTACGAATTAAAATCTTTATGAGGTATTTGCTTTCCACAAGTAATACAATTATTAACTTTTACTGACATCAGTAAGGAGCAAGAAAAAGTTTCCCCAACGGGGTACTTAGCTTTAAGTTGAAGACTTCGGTTCTGAAACTCGAAAATGAAAATTTCATGAGTCGGACGACCTGCATTTTGCAAACTGCTTCTGCTTCGCGCACAGCATGGCAAGAAAGACTGATGTAATGGCGTCAGCTGCATGTTTTATACCCCTGACGTCATGGAAGAAGGGACAGCAACCAACGCAGGACTAAAAGACTTTGTTAATCAGGCCGACTGAGGCCAACCTGCCAGCAGATTACCCAAATGTAATGACTGCAACAGTGAAACACGAAGAACATCTGTCACACACCTTATTGCTGGTTGTGACTCTCTAATGGCAGAGGGACTGTATACTGAAAGGCATAATAATGTGGCGAGATTGTTACACTGGAGATTGTGCAAACATTATGGTATCGAAGTGGCTGAAAAACACTGGAAACATGAGCCACAGAGAATCATAGAAAATGATGAAGTTTACATCACATGGGATCACCCAATACCAACAGTCCAAAAGATAGATGCTAGAAAAACGGATATAGTGGTCCAAGAAAAGAAAACAAAAGTAGCATTGATCATTGAAATCGCCACACATAGTGACTATAGTGTCTTGTGTACAGAGGCACACAAAGTCATAAAATACCTTGATCTGCAGGCAGAAACAAGAGTCATGTGAAAGAAAGATACCCAGACAGTTCCAATAGTAGTAGGAGCAACTGGTCTTATAAAAAAGAATTTACAATCATATTTATATAGGTTACCAATTCATGTAACACCGTACGAACTGCATTAGGAGTCATTACTGGGCACATTGTGGGTGCTGCGAAGAGTACTTTTGGCTAACATCGAAAAGTAAAAATACTAATTTCATGAACTTTAATCGCACTTTGACATAGAAATGGGGTCCATTCCTATCATGGTATTAGAAACCCAAAAGACATGAAGAAATTAAAAAAGGGAGAAAGCTATAGGGAGTGGAGACTTTTTAAAATAATATTACACAAGTATCGATTTGATAATGGACAACATTCAGTGTAACTTTACTTGTTACTCTCTTCTACATAAGGTATAGACCAGGATAAATGAAAGCTTAATAACTCAAAAGTACAAATACTTTTTTCAGAAAGCCAAGATGACACCAATAATTAGATCACACCGCTGTTATCTTGGAACTTGGGTACCCAAGTCATGACAGACAAAAAGGAGGGAAACACTGGGGATGCAAAAGTTTTTGTTGGACAATAAGAAATTTAGAATGCAAACGAAAGAAAACTACAACATAGTCTATTTGACTTATCCTTGGAAAAATTAAAATCATAAGATATGGAGGTTAAACAACATTTCAAAGGTAAGGCCAGGAATTACAGAGATAAAATATTTAAAAAAGATGAGCTGCAATAGTTTATTGTAATACTGAGATAATGAAAGCTGCCAGACAGATGTTAACTGAAGAACAGAAAAAGAACACAGACAAGTACAAGCTGGAAAAATGTGGATATTTGATACAAAATTCAAAGGGCTACCTATAACTTACTACTTTTTGATAACAATTCTAAACAACTAAAGTAACACACATAAATCATGCCAGCTGAAACTGGAGAGATGAATATTTAAAATTAAGAACAAGCAAGAAGAAATAAAGGTCTTTGAAGAATATCACAAGTCTTTGTACTCCTCAGAAATCTCTACTGCAAGGGAAAGTGAAAGGTAGAACTCCTTTTATGTCAGCTCAATCTCCCTAAACTAACAAACGAGCAGAGAGAACAACTGCAAGCTCCAAGTAATAGGAGAAATTAGGAATCAGACCATAGGAAATTCACCAGATAGTGATGGTGTTCCATTGGAAGTTTAGAAGTTACAAGGCCATTAACCTTGCCAATTACTGGAACAACTTGCACAATAATGCTTTTGATAAGAAAAATGTTCCAAAGATCTACAAAGAGGGCAAAATAACTGTTATACCTAAAGAAGGCAAAGGTCCGGTTTTGCCTACCTCACAAACACCAATCTTAGTGGTATTTGTTAACAGACTGGACAGAATAATACCTTTTTAATAAACAAATATCAGTGTGGATTTGTGGAAGGGATAACAAATGTTTATCTTAATCAGATACTAATCCTGATACAAAATTCAGACTGCAGAAGATCCCATCTGACTGATTGCTATCAATGCTGAAAAAAGCATTCAAATAGGGTTGAGTGGGTCTATCATTTTACCTTTAAGGATAGAATGGGTTTCATAGCCAACATTTTGGAGTTGATTAAATAGACATAACATTTAAACTAGCATCTCAGACAGTTTTCGATTTCCAAGGGTACTAAGGCAGGGATGCACCTTACACCCCTTCTTACAATTTATCTTGCTATTGGATTGATGGATTAGACAATCTGAGATAATTAGAATGGAATGATGTGGGAGGATTGAAAGTTGCTTACTATGCAGATGTTGTTTTATTACATTTAACAAACCTGTTTGAAATAATGGATAAACATGGACAGTTGTCACAGTTTTCACATTTAGCCCTGGTGTTTCTGGACAGCCTAGAAGGTCAGTGGATAAAATGAGAAAATGAGAATATGAATGTGCAATTTTATTGGAAAGGAAACCTAGAAAGTACAGTTGTGTACACTTACCATAAATGTAGATGTTTGATTGTCTTCACTGTTGCAGTCATGACTGTAGGGTTCTCCCTTGTCGGCAGGCAGTCCTCGGTTGGCCACAATCCCAAAGTCTGGGTCTGGCGTCGGCTGCTCAGGCATGCTCCCTGACGTCAGAGCGCCAGGAGTACAAAGCTGGCAGCCGATGCCATGTTCTCCAGTTTTTCTTTCCCCAGATGTCAGGTGTTCCAAAATGAGTAAAATCCCATACCCTTTGCAAATACACCTCAGAAGAAGGGTGAAGAAGGGAACGACACAAAAGAAAAAAAAGAGGGGACAGGAGGGAAGGTAACCCGGACTGCAACAGTGAAGACACTCGAACATCTACATTTATGGTAAGTGTACACAACTGTACTATGTTCATCGTGTTTCACTGTTGCAGTCATGACTGTAGGGTTGAATCTCAAAGCAGAAGAAAAGGGAGGTGGTCATAAAGTAGAGGGGGCGGCTAAAAGGCCCTGCAAGACTGCAGAAGCAAAGCCTGCCCTAGACTTAGAGTAGAGAGGTAGATTGTAGTGCTTAGAAAAAGTATGCACTGAACTCCAAGTTGCAGCTTCTAAAATGTCTTTGGTAGGAACTCCCCCTGAGGAAGGCAGCTGAAGTGGCAGCAGCTCTGGTAGAGTAAGTCCTTATACTCCCTGGGATTTGCTTTCCATGGTGTGAATAACAAAATCTGATTCCATGAGCAATCCATTTAGAAATGGTCTGTTTTGAAATGGCTTTACCTTTGGAACTTGAAGCATAAGAAACAAACAATTGCTCTGATTTCCTGATGTCCTTGGTTCTGTCCAGGTGAAAACGTAGTTGTCTGTGTACATCCAAGGAATGCAAGATCCTTTCCCCCCTATTTTGTGGACTGGGGATAAAAGTTGGCAGGTGAATAGTTTGATTTAAAGCCACTTTGGAAACCACCTTAGGCATGAAAGTAGGATTAGTCCTTAAAGACACCCTGTCTTGGTGAAAAATAATATAAGGTTCCACAGCCATGAGAGCTTGCAACTTCGAAACTCTCCTGGCAGAGGTCAGAGCTAACAGGATGGCTGTCTTCCAAGATAAATACATGATGTCAGATGTGGCAGCAAGCTCAAAAGGAGGTAAGGTGAGTTTTTCCTGAGCCTGCATCCAGGTGCAAAATCTTTTCCATTTTCCTGCATAAGATTTTCTAGTGCTAAGACGTCTGGCTTCTAAAATGACATCCATAACCTGCTTGGGTAGGAGAGAATGAATCAGAGGCCCTGGATTAACCAGGCAGCCAGGCTGAGAGTTTGGACATGGGAGTGCAGAACTTGACCCTGGTGTTGGGACAGAAGGTTCGGAGTCTGAGGTAAAACCCAAGGGGGTTCCAGAGAAAGGTTTTTCAGAGTTGGGTACCAAAACTGTCGAGGCCAATTTGGGGCCAGTAAAATTATCATCTTGGGCTTGTCCTGTTTGATCTTTAATAACACCCGTGGAAGAAGAGGTAGAGGCGGGAAGGCATACCCCGAGAGGTTTCTCCAACTGAATGATAGTGCATCCACTTTCCAAGCTAGTTCGTGGAATGTCCTTGTGCAAAAAAATCTGTAGTCGATGATTGAGGTGGGATGCAAAGAGGTCTATGTGAGGACATCCCCAGACTGCTGTAATCATCTTGAATATTTCGGTGTCCAGCATCCATTCGTGTGGGTCTGACAGGTTCCTGCTCAGACTGTCTGCCAGGATGTTTTGCTTCCCTGGTAGAAACTGAGCTTGAAGGTCCAGTTTGTAAGCTAGAGCTGTGTTCCATAGATTCATGGCTAGTCTGCAAAGGGGACAGAATGTGACCCCCCTTGCTTGTTTATGTACCACATAACTGTGGTGTTGTCTGTCCGTATCAGTAGTTGTCCTGGTTGTAGAAGATTCCTGAAGGCCAATAGAGCGTTCTGAACGGCTAACATTTCCTTTAAATTGATATGCAGGTGCTTCTGATCCTTTGTCCAACGGCCCTGCAGACAGATGCCCTGCAAATGGGCTCCCCATGCATAATCTGAGGCGTCCGTGGTTAGTATCTGACTGGCTGGAGGCAGACTGAAGGCCTTCCCTTTGTTTTGAGTACATGCCTTGGACCACCAAAGGAATTCCTTTTGAAGACAAGGCAGGACGGTGATCTGTAAACTGTGGCAATGCTGAGACCATACACTTTTTAGGTACCACTGTATTTTCCTCATATGTAGTCTTGCATATGGTACGAGAAGGATGCAGGAGGCCATGTAACCCAAAGCCTGCAGGAATTTCCTTGCAGATAGCTGAGTTAATGATGCCAAGGTTTTGAAAGTTGAAGCCAGCTGTAATTGTTTTTCGTATGTCAGAAATGCCATCTGGGTTGTTGAGTTTAGAAGAGCACCCAGAAAAGTTATCTGTTGTGAGGGTGTCAAATTTGACTTTTTTATGTTTACAGTGAATCCCAGGAACTTGAGAAGTTTTTGAACAAATTCTAGATGCTGGAGTAAGACATCCTTGCTGTCTGCCTGAATAAGACAGTCGTCCAGATAAGGGTAAATTTGAATTCCCTTGAGTCTGCAATAAGCTACTACTGGAGTCAGGCATTTGGTGAAGACCCTGGGTGCAGTAGACAATCCAAAGGGCAGCGCAGAGAATTGATAGTGCCTCGATCCGGCCTTGAACCTGAGGTATTTTCTGCACTCCTGCCTGATGGGAATGTGTAAATAAGGCTCCTTTAAATCCAAAGTTACCATCCATGCATTTTTGGTCAGCATTGGAAGTAGCTGCTGTAGAGTAAGCATCTTGAATTTTGGTATCTCGAGAAAAGTGTTCAAGACTGCCAGATCCAGAATGGGTCAACATGAATTTTGCTTTCTGGGGACTAGAAAGAGCCTTGAGTAAAAACCTTGTCCCATTTCTGAAAGTGGAACCAGTTCTATGGCTTTCATAGCCAAGAGGGCTTCCACCTGGTTTAAGGCCTCTAACCATTGATGTTTTGGTAGATCCAGCCATCCGCTTGGTCTTGGTAGGGTATGAAAATGGAATTTGTAACCTCTTGAAACCACATCCAGAACCCACTTGTCTTGGGTTATAGGAGTCCAATTTAGGTGAAAAAGAGAAAGTTTTCCTCCGAGAGGGGCTTCCAGGCAAGAAGTTCCTGCAGCCCAACAGAGGGAGTCATTGAGCCTGTTTTCTATGAGCTTGCGACCTGTCCTCTCCTCCCCTAGGGGTGGAAGCAGTCCACTGTCTTGGTCTATAAGAGGCTTGCGTTTGGGGCCTTCCTCGGGAGCGTCTGTATCTACCCCTCTGAGGCCTGTCTGAATTGAGAAAGGACCAATTTTTAGTAGGCCAATTCCTACTAAATCTGGGTGGCTGTACTTGTAAGAAATCCTTAACCGTTTGCATGGATTTTGCCTTGTCCTCCATCTTCTTTATCACCTCTTCAGCCTTAGATCCAAACAAAACATTATGTTGGACAGGAGCATCCAATAACTTAGCTTTTACTTGATCTGGCAAGTTTTGTTCCTTTAACCAAGCATGCCTTCTAATGACTGCGCCAGAGGCAGCAGCCCTATAAGAAGCCTCCAAGGCATCAAAACCACAGTGTAACCCATGCTTCCCTACTTGTTCAGTGGCATGCATTAAGTCATGTAATTCCTTATCATCTGCACAAGCGGAAATGGAAATTAGCTTTTGTTTCAAAAGAGACAAAAGAAATTGCTGGTATTTCAGCATATGGAATTGACAGTTTAAAGCCCTAATAGATAAAGTTGCAGAAGTGTACACTTGTTTGCCCCATCTGTCTAAAGATCTGGAATCCTTCTCAGTGGGAATGGGGTTTTTAGCAGTAGCGGCCTTAACCCCCTTAGGGCCCTGAGAAATGGTTTTAGGATCAGCAGTAGGATTCTTGTATAAAAACTGGTGGGAATCAGGAACCCTATAATATCTGTCTGGCTTAACAGGAGCTGGAGGAAAAGAGTCAGGAGTTAAGTTAGCCTCCGAAAAAGCATCATCCACAATATCCAAAATAGGAGGGATAGCCAGGGGTCTATGTTGGGGAAGAAGAAGAAAATCCCTAAGTCTCTTCTTAGATTCAGAGTACTCCTGTCCTTCCCCGTGAAAATGTTCCCTCATTTCATGTAAAGTTTCCCCAAAAGAAAAATCCTCAGGGGGAGAAGCTGAAGGAATGGATTCCTCAGCATCAGAATCCTCATAAGGAGGAAAAGAATAATCCTGGTCAGAAGAAGAAACTGAAGAAACAGAAGCATGATCAGAGGAGTCATAATACAATTCCTGCCTTGGCTTTTTATCTGGAGGGGGATGTGAACCCCTAATCATAGTTAGTAAGTCCTCTGCCATCTTAAGTAACTGTTTCTGAGACTTGGGTCCCGGATCAGAAGAGGCCTGGGCTGTAGTCTTTGGTTTGGAAGGAGTCTTTGCCTTTGTCTTTGGCTTTGCCTTTATCAGAAGCTGAGTAGGCCTGAAAACCCCTTTGGAAGCCGGTACCTGCACAGCGGCTCCGGACCCATCCGAAGGAGCATTGTCCGAAGGTCCTGCAACTGAAATATTCAAAGGCCTAGTTGGCTCCTCGTGGGAGTCCGTTTCAGCCATCGGTTCAAATGGCCCGGCGACAGGCTGCAAAAGTGCCTCAATGACGACGGCCGAACCTGAAGCTGGCTCTGCTTGTACAATATCATCTGATTTGGACCTCGGAGGCCTATCTTTATCCTTGCATCGTTTGTGAACTCCGGTAGGCGGAAGCGTGTCCGACATTTTGTAATTAAACGCCTACCAAGTAATGAAATGCAAAATCGTACCTTCGCTAATAGTACGCTGATTGAATCTAGCACAAAACCGACAACTAGCTACGTCGTGGTCAGGGCCTAAGCAAGGAATACAGTAAGAATGAAAATCCTTATGAGGTATTTGCTTCCCACATGAAATACAATTATTAACTTTTTCTGACATCGGACTGGAGCAAGAAAAAAGTTTCCCCAATGGGGTACTTAGCTTTGAGTAGGAGAAGAAAGTCTTCGGATTGAAGTACGTTTAGAAAAAATTGTCAGGAGTCAGCCGACCGGCACTTGCGAACTGCTATCACCGCACGGCAAGAAAGACTGGAGAACATGGCGTCGGCTGCCAGCTTTGTACTCCTGGCGCTCAGATGTCAGGGAGCATGGCTGAGCAGCCGATGCCGGACCCAGACTTTGGGATTCTGGCCGACCGAGGACTGCCTGCCGGCAGGGGAGAACCCTATAGTCATGACTGCAACAGTGAAACATGATGAACATCTCCCTGGTTCTCTAAGAGAGTAGCTGATACGTGGAATACACTACCTGATCATATTAAAGCAAGTACAAGTTTAGATATTAAGAACAACTTGGACACTTATAGGAATGACTGTTTTGGTATATTGGCAGCCTTGAAGGACATTATTGCATGTACCTAAAATATTTGTATGTACGCATGTAAACCAATATTACTGAATGCCTGGAGGGATCCTGGACATTTAGACATAATACCAGGCAACAGCTATGAAAATAAATGTTAAAAATGAACATCATAATAACCCTATTTAGAAGGACATGGTTATGTCGTACATTAAAGTGGGCACAGTCTGGGATATTTTTAATACAATACAGCACAATCGACTAATGAGGAAAAGAACAGCTTATACCCACTAGGGGTTATAACTGACAATCCGGGGGCCTGGTTAAGAACTGAGCAATACAAAGCATGGGAATTGTTGCTAATACCAACAGGGTATTTCAGTGCAATAGGGAATCCAAAATTGGTATCAGACTAATAATACTGAGAACTCTTAAAATGTGAACAACCTAAAGAAATATTTCCACTAGTAGATGATGATGAAGACTTGTACAAAAATGTGGCACAACATAATATAAGGCTTTGAACCCAAAAACAAGAGGCGGCTAAGCTGATATAATGACTTTTAAGACAAAAAGACAACATGGAATTTAATAAACAAGTGATTAGTACAGTATACAAGACACTATCAAAGTTGAAAAGTAATACACGTGATTAGGAAAGGTTGGACATAATTGTTGGGGAAGCAATACACTGAAGAAATATTGCAAAAGACCCATGCCCTAATGTGGCAGGCCTACCAAAGCAAGATGCTTTTGCCTCACAAATATGCTTACACTCCAGCAAAACTGAATGCCATGGTTATTATAGAGGACTGCTGCGGGTACAAGAATCATTAAAATGGTACATGGTGACACATTTTAGGAGTGCTGTCTCCTACGCCAAAATAAGGTTTACTTTCAAATTTCGGTAAGGAAAGTCTCCAATAAGGACAGAGAGAGATAGATACTACATTATCTCTTATAGAAATAGAAAAGGACAAGAAAACTGAAGATAGTAAATGGCTACCAGCAGCAATAATGCTATTTGCTAAGGAGGAGATTGAAGCTGGGTAGGAAAAATAGATAGTAAAATGGGTATGTTTGAAGTCACGTTAGGACATGCTATTCATGTAAACACTTAGTAGAGATTAAGAGATACCAGGGACCCCGCACAAACGGAAGAATAAGGCAGATTTTATTTAAGACAGAAAGTAAGCATGACGGCTGGAAATTGACATTGGATGATTTAGGGATAAAGATCACACTGAAATGACACCATTCTCTCAGGTGTAATAATATATGAGTAGTTATATAAATCTGTCTGGTGCTTTTCCAATTAGATGGTTGTAAACTAAAATACTGGTAGCAAAACTTAAAAGCAATAGTTGTGTTGATGTTGAAACATAGAATCATTGGCTTGGATTACATTTGACTATTAAGCATAAAGATAAGAGCATGCTAATTACACAGATAGAAAACATATAAGCCAGGCACTGAGAAAAATTATGTGAGTGCACCAATGCATGAGGATTGCATAGTGTATTAACAGTAATTTTTGGCTGTTCTGAATAATTCATTTTGGGGAAAAATACAATTACAAAGGAACAATACGAGGATATGACAGGCTTGCTTTGCCAGAGATGGCCTCCACCTGTCACCAATGGGTTTCTGGATCCTAGCCAGGGCTCTAGCTTCCCTCATTGTACCTTTCTTTAGGCAATGTCCCAAAGACAAATCTTCCAACATTTTTTGTCTAAAAGCAAATTGAAGGTCATGCTGCTTAACGCTAGGAGCCTCAACCTGAAAATGGACTCATTGGAGGCTCTCCTTGCACTGGAAGATGCTGATGTCTGCGCAGTCACTGAAACTTGGTTCAGCGCCGGGGAGAGCACCCCGCCTTACCAGGCTATACCTCATTCCACACATTCCGACTTCAAAATGAGATCAGGAAGACTAAGGGTGGTAGAGTCTGTCTTCATTAAGGACAGGCACACCTCCAGACTGGTTTGCCAGCATGACGCACTGGAACTATTCCAGGTGCAACTGACAGTTGGCAAGACACCCAGCCAAGTTATATCCAGCTATAACTTGGCTGGGTGCCTTGCCAAGCCAAATTATAGCCAGCTATAGACCCCCCTCCATGACTCAGAATACACACACTCCTCTTACCTGGATCTACTTGACTCCATCAAGGTACCCCCCAACACCTCGATCCTTGGATACTTCAACTACCCCACCATAGACTGTGTGAACTATTCCTGCATGAATGCACTCACTCAACAATTCCTTCATGTTTTTAGTTCTAACACACTACACCAGCTCATCTCACCCCCACTAGGGGAGATAAAGTACAGTTGTGTACTTACCATAAATGTAGATGTTCGAGTGTATTCACTGTTGCAGACATTACAATTGGGTTATCCTGCTGGCAGGCTACCATGATCGGCCTGAATTCCAAAGTCTAGGTCTGGCGTCGGTTGCTGTCACCTCCTCCCTGAAGTCCGTGCACCAGGGGTATATAACATGCAGCCAACGCCATTTTCTTCAGTTTTTCTTGCCCCAGATGTCAGGTGCCCCCAAAAGGGTAGGCTAAAAACATGTCAATAAAGCATGCATGCACCAAGGTACATTTTTCTTTCATCTACAAGCAAATACACCACATAGGTTGTATAGAATAGAGAAGTACAGGTAAGTTCCAGCAAAGATAAGGGGGATGGTGGGAGGGTAACCTGGACTGCAACAGTGAATACACTCGAACATCTACATTTATGGTAAGTACACAACTGTACTATGCTCATCATGTTTCACTGTTGCAGTCATTACAATCGGGTTGAATCCCAAAGCTAAGGTTGGGAGGCTGGAGCTAAACAGGATTAGGAGCGGCTATGAGGCCCTGCAGAACTGCAGTGGCAAAGCCTGCCCTGGATTTAGAGTAGAGTGGTAAGTGATAGTGCTTTGTAAAAGTGTGCACTGAACTCCAGGTTGCAGCCTCAAAAATGTCTTTTGTTGGTACTCCTCTGAGGAAGGCTGCTGAAGTGGCTGCTGCTCTGGTTGAATGTGGCCTAATGCCCTTAGGCACTGATTTGCCATGTTGTGAATAGCAGAAACGAATGCAGTGGCCTATCCACTTTGAAACAGTCTGCTTTGAGATAGCCTTTCCTTGTGATCCTGCAGCATATGCCAGTAGTAATTGCTCAGTCTTTCTGAAAGCTTTGATTCTGTCCAAGTAGAAGCGCAACTGTCTGTGTATGTCCAAAGAATGCAGAAGTCTCTCACCCTTATTCTGTGGGTTTGGGTAAAAGGTAGGCAAATGAATAGTTTGGTTAAGGGCCACACTGGACACTACCTTAGGCATAAATGTCGGGTTTGTCCTCAGAGAAACCCTATCTGGATATAAAATGATAAAAGGTTCCACAGCCATAAGTGCCTGTAGCTCTGAGACTTGTCTTGCAGAGGTTATTGCTAGGAGCAGAGCTGTTTTCCATGATAAAAATTTTATATCAGCTGTAGTGGCTGGCTCAAAAGGAGGCAGGGTGAGTTTTTCCAAGACATAATTGAGGTCCATGCAGGTATTGTTGATATCCTTGGAGGCCTTACGTTTTCGGCTCCTCTGAGGTACTGTCTTAATAAAGGATGAGAAAAAATAGGTGGCTCTGTATTGTAATGAGCAGAAATGGCAGAGGCATGAATCTTAATTGATGAAAAGGATAGGCCTTTGTCCAGCATATCAGTTAAATATTGCAAAATCTGAGGAATATTTGGTACAGTCGTGCCAATCCCTTGTGGCCGATTCCAAGCACAGAATCTCTTCCATTTTTCAGCATAAAATTTTCTGCATTTTAGCCTCCTGGCCTCCAGAATAACATCCATCACTGCTTTAGAGAGAGGTGTGTTTTGAATGACTACATTATCCGCCATGCTGCCAGATTTAAGGTCTTGAGTTGGCTGTGCAGGATCTGATTGTTGTGTTGGGACAGTAGAGCTGAGGAATTTGAGGTAATGTCCAGGCTGGGTATTGAGATAAGTTCCTTAGGATTGGGTACCAGTGCTGGCGGGGCCAGTCTGGGGCAATCAGTATCATTTTTGGTTTCTCTTGTCTGACTTTTAGGAGCACCTTGGGGAGGAGATGCCATGGAGGAAAGGCATATACTGTTAAGTTTTTCCATCTGAAAGATAGAGCATCCACTTTCCATGCTTGCATGTGATAAGTCCTTGTGCAGAATCTCTGTAGTTGGCAGTTGTGAGGGGAGGCAAATAGATCTATGTCCGGGCATCCCTAATTCCTTGTTATCATGCTGAAGACTTGCAGATCCAATTTCCATTCATGGGGATCCATGAGGTTTCTGCTTAGTTCGTCTGCCAGAGTATTTATCTTTCCTGGCAGGAATTGTGTTTGCAGATGTACTTGGTAAGTCAACACTGTGTCCCACAAAGTCATGGCTAGTCTACATAGGGGTTAGGAATGAGTGCCTCCCTGCTTATGCACCACATGCCTGTAGTATTGTCAGTCTTTATCAGTAGTTGTCCCGGATGAAGTAGATCCTTGAAAGCTGTCAGGGCATTCTGAACAGCTAGCATCTCTTTTTGGTTGACATGTAGATGACATTTGGCTTGCGGACCATGTGCCCTGAATACATCTTCCTGCCATGTGGGCCCCCCCAGGCATAATCTGATGCATCTGTTGTTAATATCTGCCTGGCTGTGGGTAAAGTGAATGGCTGCCCCTTGCTGTGGTGACAGGCCTTTGCCCACCATCGAAACTCCTGTTGCAGGCAGGGAATGAGGTAATTACTGTTTCCAGGCTGTGGCAATGTTGAGTCCAAACACTTTTTAGATACCACTGAAGTTTCCTCATATGCAGTCTTGCATATGGAATTAGCAGAATGCAGGATGCCATGAAGCCCAAAGCCTGCAGAAATTTTCTTGCAGTTAACTGGGTCTTTCCTTTT